>NC_063197.1:26781373-26896373 GCF_017589495.1 Alosa alosa | reverse complement strand
TTCAAACTTCTTTCATCAACCTCTCCTCAGATTGCTTCATCTTGGCTGGACATTTCTGTGGTTTTGTGTGTGTGTGTGTGTGTGTGTGTGTGTGTGTGTATCTGTACGTATGTACTGTATGCATGCTTTTGTGTGTGTTTATGGACTCTATGAGCAATCTCCCCTGGCAATCTTGCCTTTCTATATAATATAATATAATATATACGAATATAGAATAGAGACGTACGTGGTCACTCTATGCAGATTGTTGGGCAGCTCCACGTAACCTGTGTGGAGAACCACCACAAGCTTAGGTTACCCACAATTCACTGGTGTTTTACTTGGTTTCATGCTCTTTCATGGTCTTTCCTTGGACTCATGCCTGTCTCCCTCACACACACATACTCACACGCACCATTACATTCTAGCACAGCATTAGTTTCAATAAGTCATAGGTTATGTAGACGGTCATGCAGCAGAACTTGAGCCCTGTGAGAAGAGTATCCCTCTCATACTGGGACGTGAGTGACTCCACCAGAGGACCACGAGCTGTAAGCGCTAGGGCTAGTGGTGGTGCTACACTGGGCACCAGTTGTGGGAAACCCAGAACATCAAAAACATCAAAGAGCCGGCAGAGGGTAAACAGCTTGGAAGCCTGTTTTGGGGGTGGACTTTTGGCATCAGTAAAACAAGCGCATTTGGTTTTGAAGGAGCTTCGTCAGTGGTGTTGCCCATCGGTTTGGCCCTAAACAAAGGCTGCCTGGTGTAGGAGCTTCCTCTGGGTGTTTCTCTCTGTCATGCCTCATCAAGAGCGGGTTTAGTTTTGCGGAGTCAGCGGAAAAAAGCACTCAAAGCTTGGCTAGCTAACTCCATTTTTAGGACTTGAAAATTTGCTGTGATTTTTTTGCATGTGTTGTGATAGTTTGGGATGTATGGGTTCAGTAGTGCAGTCATGTACGCGTATGTGCATGTATTTATTTATTACATTATTTTTTTAATTTCACAGCCTCAGTGGACACCAGTGGTTGTGTGTCTTTGTGTGTGTGTCGTTGCATGTTGGGTGTGCGTGTGTATTTTTGCCGTTGTGTCTAAAAGCAGGAGGAGGTGATTGCTGAAGCCTGCCATCCTCAGGAGTTAATATTGTGTCACATGCCAGGGATGCTGTAAAATGACATGCTTTTTTTTTCACATTTACCATCCCAAGATAAACTCACAGATAAACAAACTCTTTTTTTCAAAACAAACTTGAGTTTTCTTTTCACTTTTGACATTTTAATATTTTTTATTAATAATTCAGAAAGATTGGGTTTCGTCTCTCTCTCTTTTTTTTCCAGATAGCAGCCTAAATAACATTTCTTAGCATTAATTGCAACTTAAAATGGCAAAATAGAAAATTGTTGTTCCACGGAATTATTACACTGATGAGGCAACAACAGTGCAGTAGTGTTAATAGAGAGGATCTTCCCAGTGGGGAGAGGAAATAGTTTAGAGAGACCTCTCTCGCGCTGTCTCTTTGCCTTCCTGCCTCTCCGTCTCCCGCTGATCCGCGTCTTTGTGCGTCTTGTGTGGGGGCACCTCAGAGTGGCAGGGTCTGGATGTATATTTAATTGTGTTCCCTGGTGCCTGAGGACGGGGCTGCTCTTGATTAATATGTCATTACAAGTGCAACATGAAGGGACCCTTGTGCAGATGAAATAATGATAGTTTTCACACATAACGTGGTCAGTCCCCGCCCCCCCCCCCTTCTCTCGTTCTCTTACTCTTAGTTACTCTCTGTTGCTCTTAGTCGTTCATTTTCTCTTTCTTTTTTCCCTCTCTTCTCTGCACTCGTTACCACCTGTCACTCACTCTGGAGGCAAAAGGAGAGGCGGGGCGGGGGTGTGAGGGCCGGGGTGTGGAGAGATGCTTTCCCTCTTGCTTTTAATTGGTATGCAGAGAGAGCGAGAGAGAGGGAGGGAGGGAGAGAGAGGGAGAGAGAGGAGAGAGAGGGAGAGAGGAGGGAGGGAGGGAGGGAGAGTAACGGAGAGAAGGAGGGAGAGAGAGTGCGAGAAAGTGAGAGTGGCAGGGGAAAGGGAAAAAGATCAATATTCATTAAGCGGGAGGCCAGCTTCCTCTCTCTTCAGCGAGACCTTTACATGGAGCGTGGACTCTCTCTCTCACACACTCACACACACACACACACACACACACACACACATTCTCTCCACACTTGAGGGCTTGAGGGGTTAGAGGGCAGCAGAGGCTGGTGTAAGGCTAAGGCAGAATGAGGGTGGGTGAGGGTGGGTGTGGAGGTGTTTGCCCATTAGGGAAAGAGCGCCAGTATGTAGCAGAACGGGCACAGTATGTGTTGTGCGCGTGTATAGGAAATGTGTGTGAGTGTGTGTGTGTGTGTGTGTGCGCGCCCCCACACCAGCAGCAGCCGCTTTTCAGACAGACAGACAGCAGGCTAGCGTGTGCCCAGTGGACGACCCCCCTCGCATACCAATGAGGGCAGTGTGTGTGTGTGTAGGCAAAGATATCGAGCACAAAGCTAGTGTGTGTGTGTGTGTGTGTGCGCAGGCAGGCTATGCCAGGGCCCAGGGGTCAGGGTGCGAGTCAATCATCTCGCCCGTCATCTCGGCAGCGCTGCATCAAATTAGGCTGAAAAATCCGAGGCCTGGGAAGAGGGGGACTCTGCAGGGGGTGTGTGTGGTGTGGTGTGGTGTGGTGTCTGTTTGTGTGTGTGTGTGTGCGTGGTGCGGTGCGGTGTGGAGCCGAGCGGCCAGCAGCTGTCAGGGGCTCCGGCAGCCGGCACTAATGAAGCAGATGAATAGAGCAAAAACTCCCAAATAAAAACAGGACAGTTGACATTTTTCATCTGTCAGGAGCGCGAGATGCAGGAGGGAGGGAGGGTAGGGGAGAGAGAGAGAAAATGCCTCCCCTACCTCACACCACCCGATTTAACCCCTCAGCTACCGGATGCCTCCGGCTGTTTTTCTATCTCACCTTTCAACACACACACACACACACACGCACACAAACACACACACAAACACATGCCCACGCCCACATGGCAAGGTTCGCAAGAGGAGCAGGATAGAACTACATTACCCAGCCTACATTTACTCTGCTATTCTAAGTCTGTGCACACATACACACACACCTGCACACACACACACATACACACACTGTGGCGGGCTGCATTTCCATTTGGCTAAATGATTCGGTGCACTCTGCTGTGCGATAATTATGCTAAGATAACTGTGTACAAGCTCAGCGGTGGAGAACGCAGCCAGATGTTTCTCTAAACACCAGAGCCACTCCCTACCCTGGAGAGTATAGCCAGGTAACTCTCGATCTGTCTCTCTCCCCCTCTCTCTTCTTCTTTCTCTCTCTCTCTCTCTCTCTCTCTCCCCCTCTCCCTCTCCCTCCCTCTCTCTGTCTCTCTCTCTCTCCCCCTCTCCCTCCCTCCCTCTCCCTCTCTCTTTCTCTCCTCTGTCCCTCTCACCATCTCTTTCTCTTCCAGTAAAGGAGCTTTCAACATCAGTTCTGCTGCTACTGTGTATGGGGGGTGGAATATTTTCAGTGCATGACAGGTGGTTGGTCTGAGCTTAGATGCACATACACACACACACACACACACACACACACACACAGTCAGAAGCAGTTACTCATTCTTACGCACAGACACCATTACTGTCAGGCCCAGAAAGTGATGGGGGAAAAGAGAAAGTCATCCAGCCGAGTTAGAGACGAGGGAGAGAAATCACACCGACACGGCAGCGTCATCAACACACATACACACTGTGTGTGTGTGTGTGTGTGTGTGTGTGTGTGTGTGTGAAGAGAGAGAGGTCTTTGGATAGAATACCCTCATCCATTTTGTCAAGTCTTCTATGTGCAGAATCAGTCTCGGTCTTCACTGTGCCTTGTGTGCAGCAGGCATCGCTGTATTACTCATCCGCTGCCTCTTGGCCTTCTGCCTCACCTTCCTCGTCCAGTCCACTGACCTGCACCTGGTCAGGAGATGCCCTCTCTAACCTAGCTGCTCAGATATGACCAAGAAAGTTCGGTAACACTATACTTGAAGGTATCTGCATAAGAGTGACATGACACTGTCATTACACTAACCCTAACTTGTCATGACAAAAACCGAATGACACGTGACAGAAGCGAGGGGTTATGTCATAAACATTTATGACTTGTTTATAATGTTTATGACCCGTTTATGACAGTGTCATATCACTCTTATGAAGATAACCGAAGGTTCATTAGTTCAGTTTCGCAACACAAACAAGCTGTTTGCTGTGACCTTATATGAAGATACACTGGACAACCATGGGCCTAGTGAATACATGTTTTAGTCAGGACTGGACTTAACTCTACAGAACAGGACTGTAGTTCCCCCTGTGCACTATTGTAGGTGTATTGGTTATGAACAAACCGTCTTAGTGTGTGTTTGTTGATGATGTGTTTGTTGTGTTTGTGATGTGTGATGTGTTTTGCACTGTGTCTGTGTCTGCGTTTGCTGCGTCTGGTGAAAGCTGTGTGCCGATTTGGTGAGCTGTGCGTGTGTGTGTGTGCACGTGCACATGCAGTCCATGCTGGTTTGACTGCATTGTGCTCAATGGTGTCTCTCAACATCCATGTGACCTAGAGTTGTCCATTGACTTAGCAAAAGATGATACATTTTTGACCCTCCCACCCCGCTCTTTGCCTGTCTGTCTGCGTGTGTGTGTGTGTTCATGCGTCTGTGAAGCTGTCATTAGTGTGTTTGAGTGTGTGTGTGTGTGGCAGGGCAGAGGCGTTGTGAAAACACTGATGCGCTTGAGGAGGCCTGCCACTGAGGTGCAGCACACTGAGACCCTTGACAAGCAGCCGCCTCTCCGTCTCGCTCCGACACACTCACACACACATAGGCCCTGACCTCGCCCCACCCGACCCCACACCCACGCCCTCCCCGTTTTAATTGAGTTCTCCACTCCTTTGTGTGTGTGTGTGTGTGTGTGTGTGTGTGTGTGTGTGTGTGTGTGTGTATATGTTTATACCTGAGAAGCACAGGCATTTGCTAAAAACTCTTCATACAACTCTTATAGGATGCACTGATAGGAAGTTTGTGTACTCAACTGCTTTCTACAGTTGGCAGTTAGAGTCTGAATTCAAACATAAAGTCCACAATTCTGGCCCAGACACTTTTTGTAAGCAAATTACTCCTCTCATTTCTAGAGCATAGACAGGAGGGGTGATTGGGTGTTGAGCTAAAATCTTGGCAACCTTTCCAAAACAAAACAAACCATAGACTATGCCTTTAAGAAAATCATGGACTTTACCTTTAAGAAAAACAAGATGTGAGTCTGGAAACTCCTCCTGTCCTATCTACAAGAGTAGAGAAAAACTCACAAACTTGGCGAGAGGGTTTTGCTTTTGTGTTTAGTTCTCAATTTGGGGGCATCCTGTGGCCTGTTTAATAATGAATGTTGGCATAGGGACTACTGCATTATGGGTAATGATGCCCACAACATTTTTTCTGTCTAGCTCTCTTTACTTTTCTCATGTCTCTCTTTCTCTCCCCTTCTCACTTCTTCTGTTTATCTCTCTCCCTTTCTCTATCTCTCCCTCTCTCTTTCTCTCCATCCCTCTCTCCTTCTCTCTTTGCTGAGGCAGGACT
The DNA here is from genome assembly GCF_017589495.1 of Alosa alosa. Taxonomy (NCBI): domain Eukaryota; kingdom Metazoa; phylum Chordata; class Actinopteri; order Clupeiformes; family Clupeidae; genus Alosa; species Alosa alosa. Next base: position 26,890,747 of record NC_063197.1, on the reverse strand, counting down.
CAGTGGTAAATGTCAGTATCATTTTTCTCTCTGCTCCTTCTCGGGCCGTCCCACTCCGCACCGTTCGACTCCGCTCCGGCCCCGCTCCGGCCCCGCTCCGGTCCCGCTCCGGTCCCGCTCCGGTCTCATTGAGCAGACTGATGATGACGTGCCTAATACCTCTCCACTCGCTGTCGTCTGTTTGCTTTTTGTCTCATCAGCACAAGGTGCAGCCGCGCCCGCCGCTAAGCACCCGCCGCCAGATGCATGCGGCTAATTGGTGACTGTGTGTGTGTGTGTGTGTGTGTGTGTGTGTGTGCGTGCGTGTATCTGTGTTTGTGTGTGTATGTGTTAGAGAGAGAGAGAGGGATTGAGGGCAGAAAGCGAGGGAGATGGAGAGAGGGTGGAAATATGCATGTGTCTGTGAGTATGTTTGCTGTATGCAGATGTATGTACTGTGTGTGTGTAGGTTTGATTAAATATGTGTGAGGTGTTTGTTTAAATGTCTGCATGTAAATGGATGTCTCCCCTGAGCTCAGCTTCATCATGCTGACATGCCGAGCTCCATCAGCAGAGTTTAATCACTGCCCTGCTGCTGCCGCTACTCTAACACACACACACACACACACACACACACACACACACACACACACACACACACACACACACACACACACACACACACACACACACACACACACACACACACACACAGACGGTGGTAATGATTCCACCTCTGTCCCACCTGTGGACACTTAGGCAGCCCTATATTGCATCATACCTCTCCTGAAAAAGTTGCTGGAAACTTCTGAACAAAGCTCGCACTCCTGTCATGCCATTACAAACCCCAGTGCTTCATGACCGTATGGGAATGGTCGTTTCAATCAACGTTATAAATAATTCCCATTTTTTTATCATCTTTCTCATTATTTTTTTAATGTATCTATATAAAGCTGAGTTTGTTTCTTTGTTGTTAAAATGTAACTGCTTTGGTAAGTTGATTTGACTCTTAATGTGGCTGCCTGTTTGCAGGCTACATGGGCCTAGTTCTTTGGTCGGCTTCAATTTCCTATTAGCATTTAATGCATGACTTTTTTTTTTAAAATGCTGTTTTGTTTTACTTTTTAAAGTCATTGTGTGTCTTTTGATATCCCAGACATCACTGGCTCAGCTTAGGGGCTAGGACTTTTATTGGAATTATGCAACCTCACATCTGTTCCCACAGAAGGTAGTCAGTGAGGGGTTGGTGTTGTGGAGGCTGTTGCTGGTGACAGGCTCTGTGTTTAGTCTGTGAGGAGAAGAGAAAACAAGACCAGAAGTCAGCGAGATCACTAGTTTTCATGGTGAACAGGTGTGCAGTCGTGATGTCATGAGAAGAGGAAGAGGAAGAGAGGTCAATGGGGTTTATCTTCAAGATGTACAGCGGAGAAAATAAGTATTTAACACGTCAACATTTTTTTCAGTAAATATACTTCCAGAGAGGCTATTCGCATTAAATTTTCTACAGACATTAGTATTAACTTAGGTAATCCACACATATAAAAAAATCCAAACATTAAAGTCCCTAAGTAGAGTTATGAGTAAAAAAAATGTAATGGCACAGGGAAAAAGTATTGAACACACTAAGAAAAAACAGTACACAAACGCAAGGAATGGCAAGGAACGAGCTGGAATCTATATATGGTTAGAGAGTAATTATCTCTCCTATCTGTGCAAATTAATGTAAGCTGGGTTAGTACATATTGATGAGCTATGAAAAGGTTTTTCGTTACCAATTTGTCACACGAGAAACATGTCATGATGGGTAAAAGCAAAGAACTCTTCCAAGACCTTTGCAACATTATTGTTGCAAAACATATCAATGGAACTCATTATAGATGCATTTCAAAACGTCAGAATCATCCAGTAAGCAGTATTGGAGCCATTATCTGCAAGTGGAAGGAACATCACTGCATCATCAATCAGCTATGCACAGGATCTCCTCACAAGATTTCTGACCAGGAAGTCAGAAGGATAGTCAGAAGTGTAGCCTAAGAGCCAAGGACCACTCCAGAAAGACTGGGAGGCAGCAGGTTCAATTGTTACAGAGAAAATCATAGGTAATGCACTCCACCGCCATGGCCTCTATGCATGCTCACCCCACATGACTCTATTACTGAAGAAAAACATGTCGAAGCTCATTGAAAGTTTGCTACACAACATTTGGACAAGCCTATGAAATACTGAGAGAATGTATTCTGGTCAGGTGAGAGCAAAATTTAACTCTTTGGATGTCATACTACACACCATATTTGGAGGAGAAATGGCACTGTGCATCACCCTAAAAATACCATACCAACAGTGAAGTTTGGAGGTGGAGGCATCACGGTGTGGGGCTGTTTTTCATCTCCTGGTACTGGCAGACTTCATACAGTTGAAGAAATGATGAATGGAGCCATTTTTTCTGGGAGAATCTTACCATCCACCAGAACAATGAGGATGAGACATGGCTAGACCTTCCAGCAGGACAATAATCCAAAGCATTCAGCAAAGGAAACTCTCAATTGGTTTCAGAGAAAGGAAATTCAGGCCCTGACTTAAATCCAATTGAACAGTTTTGGAAGTTACCTAAAGATCAGGATTTACAAGAGGGACCCCTGGAATCTTCAATATTAAAAGACTATCTGTTTAAAAGAATGGGCCAAAATCACACCTGAATACTGCGACTGATTAGTTTCGTCATAGAGGAAATGCCTTGAAGCTCTCATTACAAATAAAGGGTTTTCCCTTTTAAGAAATTTCAGTAGGCGTGTTCAATACTTTTTTGCTGTGGCATTCCACTTTTTTACTCATAACTCTACTTATGAACATTAATGTTTGGATTTTTTTTATATGTGTGGATTGCCTAAGTTAATACTAATGTCTGGTGAAAATGTCATGCAAATAGCCTCACTAGAAGTATACTTACTCAAAAAAATGTTGACGTGTTCAATATTTATTTTCCCCGTTGTATTTTCTTGTATTTGTGTATTTTTTAGATTTAAAGATCACAGCTGGTTAATAAATACCACTGACAATAGACCCATAATTCCTGCCTATTAACCGAGGTTTATACATTGATTTTACACATTTTCTTCAGCTATGAGGTTAATACACAGGGGCCGGCTATACATAGAAATGCATTTATTATGTTCATCAGCACAATCTGATTCTGATTCATTGGCCATTTGGGGAATGCTCTTAATACATGGGTCAATGTGTGTTTTATATATATATATATATATATATATATATATATATATATATATATATATTTGCATAAAACACTGACCTGTGGTTTATACACAAAGTCAAAGTCAGCTTTATTGTCAATTTCTTCACATGTTCCAGACATACAAAGAGATCGAAATTACGTTTCTCACTATCCCACGGTGAAGACTAGACATATTTTACCAATTTAGGTCCACAGACAAACATAACATTCAAGTAAACAAAAAAGTAAGTAAATAAGAGGGCACATATAATAATGAAAAAATAAGAGCAGCAAAATTTGGTTGAAATTGTGCATAGACAGTCAATAAAATACTAGTGCAAAGTCAGGCCAATAAAAGGCTTGGGTAGTTCTGTTTGACCTAAGTAAGAAAGAAAGTGGCATAGTGGTGCAAGTTATGTAAGAGCAGCAGAAGTGTTGTGTTTTCAAGACAACACCAAGTTGTCAAGTGTGCAAGTGTGCAAGTGGAGTAGTGCAGGCGGCCATTTTGGGTCCAATGTCCAGGATGTTATGTAGCTGAGGGTGGAGGGGAGAGGAGGAGAGAGTTCAGCATCCCACAGCTTGGTGTATGAAGCTGTTGGTGAGTCTGGTAGTGCTGGGGGCAGGCTTCTGTACCTCTTCCCAGAGGGCAGTAGATCAAACCGATTGTGAGCGGGGTGACTTGCATCACTCACACATTTTGGTCGCCTTCTTGGTGAGGTGGGTGGTGTAAAAATGTCCTTCAGGGAGGGGAGGAAGCACCAATAATCCTTCCAGCTGTGTTCACTGCGCGCTGCAGGGCTTTCCTGTTGTATTCAGTGCAGCTTCCCGCCCCACACAGCGATACAGCTGGAGAGGATGCTCTCAATGGTGCCCCCGGTAGAATGTGGTCATGATGGCTGGTGGAGCACTTGCTGCGCCTGAGTTTCCAGGAAGGGACAGGCTGGGCGCTGAGCTCTCTTCAGCCAGTGATGCAGTGTTGGTGGTCCAGGAGAGGTCTTCACTGATGCACCCCCAGGAATTTGGTGCTGCTCGGCTCTCTCCACCACAGCACCGGGCCGGATGGTCAGTGGCAGGTGTTGGGTGTGACCTCTCCCGAAAGTCAACAACAATCTTTTTGGTCTTGCTGACGCTCAGCAGGAGGTTGTTGTCCCTGCACCACGTGGTCAGATGGTCGACCTCCAACCTGTATTGAGTCCTTCATCGCCCTTAGTGATGAGACCCACCAGAGTTGTGTCGCCAGCAAATTTCACTATGTGATTGTTGCTGTAGGTTGCAGTGCAGTCATCGTCCAGCAGGGTGAAGAGCAGCGGACTGAGCACGAAGCCTTTGGGGCCCCTGTGCTCAGTGTGATGCTGCTTGAGGTATTGTTGCCAACACGCACTACTTGGGGCCTCTGACAGAGGAAGTCCAGTAGCCAGTTGCAGAGGTAGGTACTGAGTCCCAGTTTGTCAAGTTTGCAGATGAGTTGTTGTGGTATTATGGTGTTTACATGTCTATAAACAGCAATCTCACATATGAGTCTCTTTTTCCAGGTGGGTGAGGGCTGGGTGGAGGGCAGAGCAGATTGCATCCTCTGTAGACCGCTTTGGCCGGTATGCAAACTGGAAGGGGTCCAGGGTGGGGGGAGAATGGCTTGATATGTGACATGACAAGTCGCTCAAAGCACTTCATGATGATGGGTGTCAGTGCCACAGGGCGGTAGTCATTGAAGCAGGATGGAGCAGTTTTTCTTCGCACAGGTATGATGGTGGCAGCTTTGAAATATGATGGGACGATGGCTTGCTTCAGGGAAGTGTTAAAGATGTCTGTGAAGACATCCTTAAGCTCCCCCATGCGTCCTTCAGCATCGCGACCTGGGATGTTGTCTGGACCTGTTGCCCCTTCACTGTGTTGATAGCAGCAAGTGTCCTCTTCTCTCAGCTGTCGGGCAGAGAGGCACAGGGGCTGCTCATGTAGAGGGGGATGGGTCTTCTGTGGGCAGGTGCTGTTTGTGCTTCAAAGCGAGCAAAGAAGCGGTTCAGGCTGTTGAGCAGAGGGATGTTGCTCTCACAGCTCTGTGGCACGGGCTTGTAGTCCGTGAGGGGCCTGAATGCCCCGCCATAGGCTTTGTCGCGTTCCTGCTGTCTTTGAAGTGGGTGGTTATCTTGTGAGGTATTCCTTTTTGCTTCCTTTGATGCCACGGGACAGGTTGGCTCTCGCCACTGTTTCATGCCAGCTTCATCCCAGCTCTGTAGGCTTTGTCTCTGGCCCTCAGCAGCCTGAGGACATCCCCTGTCAGCCATGGCTTCCAGTTAGCCAGTGATGATGTCTTTTGTGTGGGTCACATCATCCGATGCACTTGGTGATGTAAGAGGTTACAGTGTCAGTATACTCCTCTATGTCTGTCTGGTTGTTGTAAGTGGCTGCCTGCTTAAACATTTCCCAGTCTGTTGTGTCAAAGCAGTCTTGAAGAGCATCGGAGGCTCCCTCAGGCCACACTTTTACCTGCTTTTACGAACGGTTTGTTCGCTTTTACCCTTTGTCTGTATGCGGGGCATTAGCATAACAGTGATATGGTCTGAAAAGTCCAATGTGGGGAGGGGGGGTGGCTTTGTATGCCCCTTTGTGTGTAGTGTAGACCAGGTCCAGGATGTTATCTCCTCTTGTTGGAAAATCAACATGCTGGTGTAGCTTTGGAAGTACAGTTTTGAGATCAGCATGGTTAAAATCTCCAGTGAAGATGGTGAAATGTGACTAATAAGTGAAATTACTGTAGTTTTTTGAAGCTGTGCGTTTGTGCGCCTTGGTGTAAGAAAGGGAGAACTAGCCCACTTTGTTGCTATGAGTGGGCAGAGATAAACCTAGCAGACAGCAACAGTGCGTGTGTGTATTGTAACATCTGCTTATGCACTTGTTTTTTAATAGAGATTCGCTCTTTCTTTCTTTGATATTTTCCCATCTTCTTTATTTCCTTCTATTTAATGTGTAATGTGTTAATGTAATCTACCAAACCACTTTGCTGGACATATTTATCATTGGATGAAGAAGAGTTATCTGGCCTTTTTTAAAGAAACATGTGGAAGTTGAAAGGTGTTTTAACGATTTCTTATGTTCATACAGTAAACATCCCTGAAATGTTCCAACAGCAAACATGTTGTTGGAAATATTTAATGGTTCTTAGTTTAGCATGCTGATTACCCCCCCCTCTCCATGGCAAAGGGAAGATATCTAAAGTGGAACTAGTTCCCTTCATGCCCCATTCCATACAGTGCTCACCTCCATCATTCTCCTCTTTTCCCTTTGTGTGTCCTATGCAGATGGCAGCCCTGCAGAGCCCCTTCTATGGAGACAAGATGAACCTGTACTCCCTGTGTAAGAAGATTGAGCAGTGCGACTACCCCCCTCTGCCATCCGATCACTACTCCGAGGAGGTACCACCCGCAAACGCTCACCACCCACCAGCACAGCCTCGGCACCTCTGACACACAGATCCTCACGATCAACCCACAGCCACTATAAATATCTCTCAGCCACACTTGTTGCAGAATGCTAGTGCAACGCTGTGATGGCAAGCTAGATACTGTATATACTGTACTGTATGTTGTCGCTTGTAACAAGACATTGGGATGTTTGTCACAAAGATGGCTGATACTAATGGCTGAGGCATTCATATGAATTGCTGTAGAGAATCGTTTCTATAGTTTCCCCTTTCTGGGGGTTTTATTTACATAATCCATATGCCATATTATGGATTTATGCTATACTGCGACCTTTACACCCTCATGCTTTCTCATTAGCTCCTGACCCTACTGTCTCTCTCTCTCTCTCTCTCTCTCTCTCACACACACACACACACACACACACACACACACACACACACACACACACACACACACACACACAGTCACCAGCATAGTTGAAGCTCCACTGTCTCATTTGCAGTTGCTAATGATATCCGTCTGCATTTCACACACTGATGAGTAAACTCTGGCATTCATGTGAGAAATACACATCTTCTGCTGTGTGTGTTATTTATAGTTTGCCCTCTCCACACAGTCCGGCTCTGTGATATGATATGGAAAAGAAAATCTGCAGGAAAAGCATTAGTTGCCTTTGTGTACAGATTTTGCCTCTATGTAGAGATTTTTCTTCTCCTCAGAAGAGGCGAAAACAGAGAAGGGGGAGAGGAAGGGAGGGTAAGAGAGAGAGAGAGAAAGATGGGGCTAGAAAATGAGAGAGAAAGGAAGATGGAGAGAAAGGCAGAGTGAAAGAGAGAGAGAGAGGGAAGGCCCTGCATCTCCCTGTAAGGATGTAAACAGCGTTCCTGAAGGATTGGCAAAAAACTGTCAGCTGCTCATCTTTGTTGTGTCATTTACCCATCCTCCCCAGATCGCAGCCCTTCTGCACCTGACACACACACACACACACACACACACACACACAGACCCCCACCCTCTCCATGAAGCGTATGAATATTTTACATATCTGCATTTCTTCTGCCCTCTGACAAACACACAACACACCCACCCTCCCCACAGCCCACACCCCACATCCCCTTTCCTCTGTATATCTGCCCCAGTACACACACACACACACACACACACACACACGCACACACGCGCGCACCTCCTCCCCTTCTTCCTCGCAACTCATTTGCAGACTTCAGACTCCGGCTGGCTGCATTTGCATTTCACATGAGCGCCTCTGATTAGAGGGAGAGAGAAAACGCCGGCGCTGCCGTTCGCCACGATTGCCTCCGTCTCCGTCAGCGCTTCCACGGTTACTGGTGCCACGGTTACCGCCGCCACCGCTGCTGCCGCCGAGTGCCATGCAACAGCGGCCAGGCCTTCAGCGGTGCAGAGTCGAGTTGAGCGGTGTGCGGTGCAGGCGGTTGCCATAGCGACGCTGCCAGCCCTCTCTTTCTTTTTTTTTAAATCCTAATCTTCTCTTTTTCTCTTTTTTTGGTCGTCTTCCTCTTCTATAATGACGGTAGCAGATCAGCGGCGGCTCTGAGCGAGAGAGATCTCTCCAGTCAGACTCCAATCCGATTCACTCGTTTTTTGAGGCTCATTTGTTTTTCTTTTTGCCGTTCCCTTCTTCCTTTTAAAATGCCAAGAAAAGAAAAGAAAGGTAGTATTGGTAAGCAGGATCAGTGTTCGGGAGCAGCCGTAGCCATATAGGTTTAGGTCGTTTTTTTTGTTTGTGCAAATGCATTTCTTTGGGTTTCCGGGATGAATCACATGCAGAAGATTCGACTGTGAGATACCGAGGCATGGAAGTACAGATACCTCACAAGTGATCAAAATGCTTCTTCTAAAGAGGAGATGTAGCACAACATATTCTGAACATTTATTTACAGGGAATGATTCTGACAAAGTAAAGTTTGATTGGAAGGTAAAACATTGGGAGGGGAGAGTTCCCATTCCTTTGTGTTTGTGTTGTCGTTATGAAGGCCCAGTTCTTAATCTCATTCTTAGTCTACTTTTATAAAAACTTCAGGAAGAATTATTCTGCCTTTGCAATTTCGAAATGTTTGCTTTTACAGTAATCTCCTATGTATTAGCTGTTAAAAAAAAATGAAACCATATAATAACCATATTAACTGCCCCTCTGTATTAACCTCATAGCTGAAGAAATTTTGCAAAATCAATGTATAAACTACGGCTAATAGTTGGGAAATTACGGTAAGCTGATTTCAAACAGATAAAATGTACACTCTGACAACCTTTTTTTAATATTCTCTCTTTCCTGATGCAGTTAAGGAAACTAGTAGACATGTGTATTAACCCAGACCCGGAGAAGAGGCCGGACATCACCTACATATCCGACATCGCCAAGCACATGCACCACCTGACGCTGGCCAATCAGTGAGGACAGCCCGCTCCCCTCCGCCGTCTACCATCAAGTCGCCCCCCCCCTTTCTTTTTGAATGCCCACAGTTCTCCTGGGAAGAGATTTTGACTGAGGACTCACAAGTTAACTTCCTCAGAGCAAAAAAAAAAATCACACCTCTCCCACCTCAGCGTGAAGCCTCCATCACACCCCGGACTCCCCAGGAAGACGCTTCACCACCCCCGAACTCTCCTCTCTCTACCCAGGCCGTCTCCCATGGCACCCCTGCTGGATCCCTAGTCCCAGGTGTGGTGATCAGTGAGGTGGATTTGTATGTGACACCCCCACCACATAGAAACACACACACATAACACATATCTATCTCTCTCTCTCTCTCTCTCTCTCTCTCTCACACACACACACACACACACACTCTCACACACACACACACACACACTTGTCAGTACCTATGCACTGTGTGTAATTAGAAGCTGAGATGTTTCGGTCACAGGGAAATCACAGGTACAGTACACTCCATGAAGCCTTACAGTCCAGACAGTGCAATAGCAAAAAGAGACGTAGTATTATATAGTTCAGAAGAAACTAAAAAGAAAATAGCAAAAAGGTTTTACTTAGCGTGATGTAGAATTATGTGTAACAAGTCGGTTATATGATGTACAAAATGAATGTTGAAATATTAAATCATGATTTATAATAACCCCAATGGCAAAAAGTGCTCAAAAAGACAAAAAATCCTTGGCATAGTGTGTTTACAGTGTAGGCATCAATGTCTAAGGACATCTAAATAGTCCTTGTGATCTGATATTTAAATGCACTAATGTCAGGTATGCAAAACTGGGAAAGTGGTCTGTAGATCACATGGGTACAGTCGGCTATGAGAACATGTGTAACATAACACATACATCACTTAGTTCATCAGGTTCAGTTGGAAAACGTAGTTATAATATGCTGGGTGGCAACCTCCCTGCTGAGGACCTTACTAGGTCTTGTGTTTTAGATTAGTATATTTGTATAGAGACATGCAGGATGTTGCAGAGTAAGGTGATTGGCATGATTGTTGTGTGCTCATGGGGGTTGGTTAGCACAAATCTGTTCCTGTTTAATTAATTCATGAAGTCAATATTCATCAGAATGTTAGTAATTATAAGCAAAACTATACAAAGCAATGCACATTTTTGACTCAGTTTCGGTCTAATAGAGGAAGACAGCTATTGAATAGTGTTTGTCATGCAAGATCTTATTAGTTTAAAAACACATTTCCATCAGCTTAGTTATAGGCAAACAAATTGTACAAATGTTCAATAGCAACTTTATATGTATTCATTTACTAATGTATTTTATTGTTACTTTCTAGTAATGGTTATGACCAAATCTAAACAGCAGAACAATTTAATGTGTTTCATACCATTCCCTGAAAATAGCGGTTCATATTTCATTTAAACTATATAGCTGTTTTAAGACACCATAAAGGAACCTCAACTGTCCAATCAAATATAAAATAATACTTATTTCTGCTCAAGGGATTCTAGCCTCTGCTGGCCTATTCAGACTATCGGCCTTTTCTTGCCTATGAGTTGCAGCACCCAAGTAACTGTGTTATTCTAGTTGTTGTTTTGAAATGTTTATACAGATCATAGTGTCTAAAGTTAGATTTGATTTTGATGTTACTGGGAGTTTGTGAATTGAGGGTTATTTGTTGTAACTGACTTTGTAGAAATTGCATTGCATAGGTTGGGAGGAATTACAGTGTATAGCCTGCCAAATAACACAAGAAACATGCTGTGACCCTCAGATGTTTGGTCACCTTAATGTTATAATCTGCCTAATGGTAATCTAATCATTGTAACAAAGGAAAGGTCCGCAGCCTGACATGACCCTGAACACACCCTGACAACAGGGGCCAGGAAGCAAACTGAGTTGTGACGCAACACCCACCAATTTTAGTATGGGAATGGGAGAAGACCATAGAGAGCCATCTTGGGCGACAAGTCAGAAATAATTTAATAACATATGAAAAAAGGTTATGGGGCCTGTTATTTGTATTAGAAACCTAGTTTACATCAAGAGTGAAGGAGATATCTTAAACAATATGTATGGCTAGATTTTGACAAGCTAATGTTGTTCAGACCATTGTGGCTGAAGCTGAAGTATGTTCTGCCTGCTTTGTTAGTACTCTTTAGTGGGATACAGACAGATTGCTGCATTAACCACAAGACGTACATCCTTACTTTTTTTGCACCCCTCCCCTCAAGATGAACAAAACTCACTTTTGTGACTCAAGTGAATTTCCCTTTTTCAAAAGAGTGTCTTCCTCTTTTTGAAAATGGGAAGTCATTTATCACCAATTAAGGTCATGTATGGACCCTTTCAAGAGAGTTCCCTTATCAGCATCATAGTTGGCCCCACAAGACTCCCTGCTAGCTGATATCAGCTTGGTGGCGAGAGTCGTAAAAACAAAGGAAAAAAGTAAAAACTGTGCATCTCATGTTCCTGTGCTGACTGTACCCATTCTGCAGAATCGCTCGGCCTTCCCTTTCCACTTCTAGCCTGGTGGCCATTTCACATAGTTCTTCCCCTTCTGACAATATGGTCACTAGGGTGCTTTGAGAGACAGGGCCCAGTTTCGAAGCAAATCTAGATGTTATTCCAATCATAGCAGTGTGAAAGGTTGTCTTATTTCGCTGTAATGCATAACTAATACTGGAGGTCCTGTGCAGACTAGGTTACCCTGTACTGTAGATGTGGCCTTCCCGATGCTTATATCTTTCTGTGCAGTACAGGCTATTTTTGTATATTTGCCACCATTGCTTAGTAAAAACTATTTGCAAAAAAAATGTTTGCAAACAAAGGCCCTAATATACCAAAGATTTTCTACATTCATTTGCATTGTACTGGTATTTGCTTGAGTGCAGGTAGTTTGTGCCTTTTTTCCAATAAGAAGCCTACAGTTGGGTCAAGTGCCTTTCTCTGTGGGGATATAGTCCACTGATGTTTGTGCTTTTGTATTTTACCATCAAGGAATGATCCCTTGAATGTAGTCAGCTTGTTTACGGCTAACATCACATTTTGGGACTCACAGGTTTAAGTTTAGGACTAAAACTGTACAGAATAGGTACTTTTCAAAAAGAAAAAAAATCTGTTCCATGACAATTGCACATTTTATTTCTTGTTTGTTACAACTTTTGCTATGTATATTTACCCATGTTCCAAAAATATGTTCCAAAGAAACGTTATTAATTCAGTGTATTCCATTTCATCGGTGTCGTGTGTTTTACAAGCTCCTGCTCGAGTTCCCTCTTGGAGACGCTTTGCTAGGCTCAGAGGTTGTTGTGAAGTGTGCAGACACAGAGGGACAGGAATGATCAGAAGATATGTGCTTTGAAAATAAACAACGAAAGGCAAGCGGCTCTCGCACACTATTGTCTGCATACTGTATTTTAAAGGCTGCTGTGTCGGATGTAACACATATGAAATGGTATTTTTTTTTGTTTGTTTGTTTGTTTTGAAGTAGTCGAGCGCATTTTTAATTCCATGCAAGTGTTTACCTTTTTTTCGGTATCAGTGTCATGTAATCAATGCATTTTTGTTTTGGTAACGCAGTAACAAACTGTATATCAACTCCTGTTGCCTTTTAAAGAAGTGAATGTTTTATTTATCATGTCACATCACTTTGCTCCTGGTAATGAATCTGTACAATCTAGAATGGGGTTGCATTAGGAGACAGTTAGAAATGGAAATTATTGTTTGTTATTATGGGATGGCAAAATTATGACCTCTTCCCGGTTATGTTTTGTGTGTATGTGTATAGTTGTGGTCTGCTAAAATGAGACATAGTAAGCAAAAACAAAAATTGAATGCCTCTGTGCATGTTTGTCTCAGCAGGACCAGTTCCATACTTTCTGAAGGGTTTCATTTTTTAAATCCCCTCTTATTATTTTTGACGAGGCAGACAGGCAGCTTTTTTTCCCCCTTTTATTTATATTTTATTTTGTTTTTATTTGAACATTTCATGGCTTATCTTTTTGTTTTCCAGGAGAAACAGTAATAGTCTGTGTGCTAACAGAATAAACAACAAAAAATGTAAACCTAAACTTCCACAAGCTCATGTTTTTTTGTTTGTTATTTTTCTGTTTCTCTCGGTCTCACTCTCAGCCAGTGTCGACTGAGATCATTGTATGCACACGGTTACCAATTAGGTGTCTTATTTACCCGACTTGATGAAATTAGTGTCTTATTTGCTCTCATGTCAATCAGTGCGGCGCCGTTTGCTTCCCTCCTCCTCCTCCTCCTCCTCCTCTTCCTCCTCCACCTTTCCTTTTGAAGGGCTTTATTTGTACTCTGCGCTTGTATCTCATCCTAGTCCAGAGTGTGATTACTGTAGGCAGGAAGTTGCGGTGTGTGTCATGCTTTTCTTCACCCTTGGGTCTGCTCCACCCCTCCCCATTCCTCCAACCCAGCTGCATGCTGGGCTTCTCTCCTGGGCCCAGGAACACAGGAGAGAGCCTGGAGCCCTTTTGGCTTCTCTATAATGAATCCCTCTAGGATCCAGGAGTTTCATTTTCATTACAGGGAAAATTGCTCTCATGGAATCATCTGCACAATAAAAACAAACAAAAAGTTTTTTTACTTACAGAATTGATATTTGGATTTTTGCTTAAGTTTATGTTTTTTTATTGGTTTTCTTCTTGTTTGTTGTTTTTGTTGTTTCATTTCAGAAAAAAAAGAATACAAGTTATTTTTAATCTTTGCAACATTCTCACTTTTGGAACAGTGGAGGAGAAAAAACAATTAGAGAAATATTCTTGCACCCAAAAAGTGTTGTTTTTCCCTCCTAATAAAACACACAGTAAACACTGTGGTGCATAATAATATGCTTGTGGACTGTTTTGAGGTGGTAGACAAACAAAAAGAAGACACACTAGACCATCTAGTGGTAAGGAGATTCCACTGCATTCTTCGACAGATATTGCTCAGGCACAGTATAGTCTTATCCTCCGGAGAGCAGGCAAGATGCCAGGCTAACAAGCTAACCCATGGGAAGAGTTTCATGGAAATTATAAAGGCCAAATCCTCTCCTTGGGAAATGAAACACAGATCTGGTCCATAGTGAACAGTTTCCAACAGAAATTGTGTTGTTTTTTTCTTTCACCTCGCCACAAGTAACTGTGACCTAATGACTAATGGCAGGTCCCTCCAGAATTGATCTGTATGCTTCAGCAACCTTGGGAACACCAGTCAGTGTCTGTTCATCAAATCAACCCATGACTATGAAACCCAGGGAAATTTAACACATGAGCACACTTCTACAGGATTTGTACTCGGTTCAAAGCAATTCCTGTCTCTTGCACAATTATTTAATCTGTAAACATGCAGAAAATAAACTGATTTGTTCCCCAGCATCCAGGTGTTCCTGCAGTACCTACTTCTTAAAATGTTCCCATAAAAAAAAGGCAAGAACTGATTCATTTCCCAGGACCCAGGTTCCATTAAGGCCAACCCCCATGAACATCGCCATGCATTGACATTTTATATGCATTAGTTTGGCAGATGCTTTTAAGCACACCGACTTACATGTAAACTACAATGTGATCAAGGCTTCAAAGAGGAAGCGGAGAAGAACGGTGCCTTAAAACAAAGAAAGCAGCCGGGCTAGGCTTGGTTGAGTTGGGCTGGGTTGGCCTCATCTGACTACGACCCAGAGGAGCCCATGGGCAGATTAATAACCTGTCTTGCAGGCATTGCAGCTGCCCGAAGCAGCGTTGATAGATTTTTCCCATGGTTTTGCCCCAGCCCAGAAGTCGGAAAGAAAGTTCAGGTACTCGGTAGTCTGTCGTGTGCGATATAGACCTTCCTTTCAGTGTGTAAGATTGAGTGTAGTTGCATTAGAGACGCTAACATGTGTGGAGGTGGTTTTGAAGGCGTTGAGAGCAAGGTTGTTCCTGGCTAAATGCTGCTTTCTGATTGCAGTCAGGCTTTTAAAGAGACAAAGGGAGAGAAAATGAATGAGAGAGAGATGTAAACAATGGCTTGCAAATGTATGGCTTTTGTCTTTTGATTTACCCCCTGTAGACATGCAGGGAGGAAGACTCTTAGCTTCTTGAGAGCTGGTATTGAAGGATTTTCTGTTTTGAAGCCTGAAATATCAATATTGTGCACATTTGAAATAGCTCGTGGCACATGCTTGGCAACTGGAAAAACTTCAGATGTATTAGTTTGAGACCAGAGAGGAATTATCAGGGGGAACTGTCTCAAAGCATCCCATATTCAGACCTCTGTTTTCCAGCTGAAAATTGGTATGAAATGGAGCTTCTGGATGCCTTAGAACTACAATGAAAACAAACAATAAAAAAGGGCAAGATTTGTAATTTCTGTCTTTTCTCAATTAATTCTGAACATTATCTCTTTTTTTTGCACATGCACTTCGGTCTCTTGGCAAATCAATATCTTAATAGAATTAATTGACCTTATTTTGATCAGGGCTTTAAAAATATCTTTTTGTTTTTTGTTTTAATGCCAGTGAACTGCCTGCAAAGAGCTGCACATTCAGTCCTCAGAAGGTATTAAATGGGTTCCAGGCTTTGAAAAATAGTTATCAATTCCAACTGTCATTCCATTTCCTGTTTTAGGAAGACAATGAAAAGGCAGGGATCAAATATAATCAGATCAAATATAACCTAGTTATGCTGCTTGTGGTAAAAGTATCATTGATTTTTTACTATTAAGTCTATATAGGCCTACAATAAAGTCTCTTTAGTAACTACAGATTTTAAATCAGTTTTCCCTCATCATTCCATGCATACATCAGCGTTAAGTCTGGCAGAGAACATAACCCACGCAGTGACCCGACTCAAAATAAAAGCCCAGTGCCTCTTCCAAATGGGGGAGCTCAAAAAAAGCGTTTCCATGGCGTCTTGTGGAACATTACGCCTCTGTTTCCCATCAGGGTGGAAGGAAGAGGATTTTTTTTTAACCCCCCCTTCCCCCATACAGTTTTACACAAACTGTACCTATTGAAAACAAATGCTGTGTTCCTGAATGCATTCAAAAGCAGTGGGATCCAGAGAGCGGGTTTACAGGTGTGTCTGAGGCAGAGAGCCGAGAGCCGTCAGATGGCTTAACTCCCCACTCCAGATGGTTTTGCTTCCTCATCATTTTATCAGCCTCCGTTTTACCCAATGCCAGTTGCCGTTTTCTCTGTTGGATCACCAATGTCCAAAACTATGGGACAGTTGTGGTTGGCACTGATGGTAGAAAAGGGTTTCTGTTTCTGTTTATATATATTTATATATCATATTGTTTATATTTCTTGGCTGGTGACTTATCTCAGTGGGTTTTTCTCATTTGAGTCTGTGGATACAGGGAGACACTGAAACAGTGGGAATGTTGACCTTCCATAGGAGGATCCTCAGCACAAAGACAAGAAATGCCATATTAAATTAGCTTTGTTCACAATAAAGGAGTTGATTAGAGTGAGTTCACATTCGATTTTAGCTGGGTCTTTTAACTTGCAAATAACTGAAAAAATATTCATGGGGCGCCATACAATAAATTAATTTATGTGTAAATTTAGTGACTGTACTGTACAGTACACCAACTGGCCTGTAAATGGCCGGACACAGTTTTGTAAATATCTTGAGAACCGTAGGGCCTAGGATGACCAATTGTTTTGTATGTTTGCCTCCAGGGGCCATGTCAACCCATCCCATAACCACTCATTTGATATATAGCGCCACCTAGTTAAAGATGAAAAAGTAAAAACGAGGCATTGTAATCACAGGTATCTTTGGCTGACCGGTTCAAAACTGCATGGAATTTGAAGTGTAGGATTATTATGACACCCTCTGAATGCATGCCAAGTTTCGTGGAATTCCGTTAATGGGGGACATACACACACACACGCATAAACACACACACATAGACACATGCACACACATACAGTTCACACACAGTAGACATGTAGGCATACTGTACATATGTACGCACGCACGCACGCATAGACTCACACGCACACACACACGCGTGCTCACACACATAAACACAAACACGTACTACACACACACACATAAAAAACACACACATGCAGGCAAGCAGGCACACGCACACACCCGATTATAGCCACACACCCATTCACAAGCGAACACAAAAGTTGCAAGAGTAGGAGATGGAGACAAAGATTTATTTTTGCAGAGAGAATGTGCAGGACTGAGCGGCGGTCATATTTTGTACCGCTTTGCGGCACATCTAGTCTATATCCCCTGTGGATCTCTACTGTGGTGAATATGACACAGACCCTCCCCCACCTTCCAATTCTTGAATTAATCATGATCCTTGGCACAGTGTGTGCTTACCATAATGGCTGTATCACAGGTTCACTTATGATGATATTTATGCTTGTGTCACTTCATGTTCCCCCAGTTGAGCTGTATTTCAGATGTATGGTAGACTTCCAGAGGGATTTCCTTCAATGTCACCAGCACATATGCCTTAGTCTTGTAAAATAAGCACTCTGGTCATAAACTTGCCAATGAGCTGTCCCCAAATAACCACATCTGTCTGCTTCGTTTAAATAGCCACGAAAGAGGTTCTTTTAAGATGTAGGACTCTTGCTTTGACATCGAGAGGAGGCAGACATTGTTTTAACCCGCAGTAATATGGAATGTTTTCTGACAGTGAGGGAGATGTGTATACATTGAGCTCAAAACATAAAATAACAATGAGTTTTCAAGTCAGCACTGGATCAAACCTCATTTTCTTTAGTCCTAACAGAGTGTGTCATATTCAGTTCAGTGGAGAATATTATGAAGCCAAAGGTCTTGGCAATAATTCAGCTCTGATGATTTTTTAAAAATATATATTTTTTATTTTGTGTAATATTCAGCATCAAAACAAACATTTCCATAAGATGTATTTCAGCTATGTGGGAATTTTTCAAAGTTAATAAATCAGTTTGTTCGGTGTTATGTTATGAACGAAGTAGATACATTAAATATGCATGAAAACACCAGACTTTACCCTCAAACTGACCTCAAAATAACCACATACAGAAGTTACTAAAATAGTTGTTGTTGGTATTTAGAATATCTTTATTTGTTGATATCTTATGACTTTCCTTGATGATCAAAATGTCAGTAGCACTGCACACAGTCTCTCTGAGGATCAATACAGCTCCTTCTCTCTTGCTCTCTGAGCCGTCCTCTTGCTCTCTATGTCCATCCTGTACTTTCTGAAGAATAGCTAAGCTGCTCTGCCAAGACACCCTGCTGCCCATTTACAGTATATTACACTCCAATGGGGTCTTTGGTACGTACTGTCCCTGCTGCCTGATGAACCCTAGCAGGTTCCGTGGTTCTGTGATTCTACTGCACTATCTTTCTGATCCAGTGGTAGGCTTACACTCCTCATCTCCAGGGTAGACACTATAACATTGTGAGTTTATTTTTTAAGGAAAACAGCTGTTGTGTGTAACTGAAGTACTGATTTGCTGTTCTTGATACTTCATAGGAGACTTTGGTTTCATGTCATCTTTAGTACTGCGATGACAGGTTGCAGATCATTAATCAGTGACCAGACTGTTCTTAATTCATTGTCGACTCCTTAGTGAGCAAAAGCTTTATCAGTACAACACAAATGGCGGACATGCCCACGGTCTTAACACGACACATACAGTATGTGAGAGCTCTTCTCAGGTTTTACACAGATTTCTAAACTAGGCGATCACGTCCCTCAGAACAGTGTTGTGAGAACTATGACCATTCTCAGTTCCTGTGGTATTCTAAGAACTATAAGGGTTCCTCCTGCCCAAAATGTTAGTGTGATAACTTTGATGTGAACAGTATATCTTACACAAGATTAAGATTGCTGTGGTAGTAACGTAATGTTTAATGACCAGATCGCAACCAGTGTGTTTTTCATGATAATACACTAGTGGATCCTCCTCAAGTCAGCAGAGACTTGACAGAGCTGGGGACAAGCTACAAGTGAACATGAAGTAATGTAGTAACATATTAAAACAAATAGTAATGTACTGTAGTAATGTTCCACATATCATGGAACATAAAAGTTTCCTCAAAACTACCTGTCTAATTCCTACAGAACAACAGAACAAACAAACACTTATAAACGTTTCGCGTGATTGCCACCTCATTCTCCAGATCATTTCTTTCCAAGTTCTTACACCACCAAGCTGGCTCAGTTGTTCACTCTCAGATTTGAATGCACTCTGTTTTTTTTTTTTTTTGCCACTCTGACATTGCTCCCACCAGCCTAAATTATGAATACGATCTTACTTTTCCACCGACTGGAGAGGCCACGGCATTATATTCACAAGTGAACTCTGGCTTTTTGTGTATGTTCCTGCTTTTCTGTTTGTCTCCTTATTTTTGGACAGACCCTTAACACGGGTAGAGTGTGTTGGAGGAGAGGAGTGCAGACAAGCCCTCAGCCTGACAGCTATTAATGTGTGAGGGTGCGCGCGCGCGGGTCTTGTGTGTTCTCCCCTCGCCGCCCCAGTCTGACAGCAGCCTGGGCTACAAAAGCAACATGACCTGCCCAAAAAATCTGAGGAAGCCGTGTTAGCCGCCCTAAACGACAAGTGCGGAGCAGCAGCCAGTGTCAAGAGGTGGAGGTGCTGTTGTTGTAGTGGTGGTGGTGGTGGTGGAGATTGTGGGGTGGGTGGAGAGAGGGGGAAGGTTTCAGAGTCTCTGTTGAATTTTTGAAAAAGAACACAACACTCTTATCACAACATGGAGCAAGTTTTTTTTTTCTTTTTTAAAGGAAAGTAGAGCTGGCCGCGTGGCAGAGTGGTTGGGAGAGAGAACGAATGAGATGCCTCTGCGCCAGCACTGCTTTTACCTGTACACCTTGGAACAGGTGATAAACAAACAGCCAGTGCTCATTTGGAAGCCGGCAAGGGCTGAGAGAGGAGGCGGCCTTTTCCTGTCATCTGTGTGTGTGTGTGTGTGTGTGTGTGTGTTTGTGTGTGTGTGTGTGTGTGCACGCTGAGTAGCTTACACTACACACAACACCTGTCATGCCTTTACTGTAAAGTCCAATTAACACTGCCATCCTTGCTTCTTCCTTTCTCTCTCTCTCTCTCTCTCTCTCTCTCTTTCATTCTCTCATTCTCTCTCTCTCTCTGTCTCCTCCCTTCTGTTCTTGTCTTCCTCTACCTGTTGTTCTGCCAAAGCCTGCTTCTGTGCGCTTCAGGCCCCTGACAGCCAGATAAAAATACCCCTGCTCAGCTCCTCAGATGCTGGCGTGCGTGTTGTTTTTTATTATGACACGAGTTTCATTTGCAAACAATCTCATTTCCTGATTGGCTCTGAGTGATCACTTGTGCTCGGCTTGCTGAGCTTGTCTGCCTACATGACTGGTTGTTACATTCAAGTTGATGCATTTTTTTCTGGAAAACAAGTTGTTTCCCCATTTATTTATTTTGTTTGCCATTATTCTCATTGAATCATGAGATGAACACTCACATCATTCAGAACAACTCAAAGTCTAATCAGTTTTTCCCCAAACTTGTCAGTGCACTTTAGTTCATTTCTTGAAATCTACTGCATTTTAAGCAGTGTGGCTTCATTATCTTTAACAGGCATTTCCTATTTCTCTGTTTTGCATTTGTAGATTTTGGAAACTAGGAAATTCATAATATGTTACATTCAATTGATTTGATGTTTAGTATATATTCTGCTGAATCTATTCCTTGACATCATATGCCAAGCTAGGATAAATTCTACAATATGTTTAAGTTATGTTATGTTAAACTATATGTTATACATATAGTTTCCCCTTACATACTTGTTTTCCCTTTTTCTTTTTTTTGGCAGGACATGATGCAGAAAAGTAGAGAGGAATTCATTACACCCCAAACATTCTCCATTATTTCACACTTTTTGACCAAGCATCTGGACTTTTCTGAAACACCGTTTGCTAATCTCTCGGTTCAGTTCTCCACCGCCGCAATTTCGCAGAAGAAAGAATCAGGCACTGCCATCCGAGTGTGGCTGTCAGCATCCCTCAACATGCTCCAATCGAACGCCAAGCTGTTCCTCTGAAGTTTAAAGGAAAACTTGGAGATCCCTGCTTGCGTTATGAGATGTCAACAGTACATGTTTTTGTGTGCGCCCAGAAACATAAGAAAGGGATGATAACTTCTTCCATATCTATCACTAACAAATGCCTCTGAGCAAAGTTTTACTTAAAGGGTAGTGCGTTTGCGTCGCCATCAACTGAAAGGATGCTCGTTACTAACGAAGGCAAACGCAGGTTGATGTCAAATACAAAAAACAATCCCGTGTATAAAGCAATGTGTTCATGATCACTCAGAGGGAAGTCTAGGCTGCTGCAATCTTTTGCTATGCACATCAGTGTGTCATATTCATTGCACCCTGAGGTGTACACTAAACCATAACAACCACTGAAAGAAGGCTGAATAACTTTTAAGAGCATAGAACAATTCATGTCATATGCCATTTAAATATTCTGTCTGAAAACCCAGGTTGTACTTGACTGCTGGTTGTGTTGCCCTCCTTACACAATAAATTGGGATGGTAGATGTGTGAATATTTAAAAGCTAATTTAATGTATTGGTATTTAAAGTTTCTTAATGCCAAGTGCTTAAAACGTTTAAATTATAAAATGATCTTAAGGATTTGAGTAAAGGTTAACTTACATGTGACCCAAATAATCTCTTCAACGAAAAATGAGGTGAATTTGGATGTTTAGTATCAGTAATTTATTGCTAGGAGGATGGGAAATATTCTGAGTGAAATTAGTTCAAAATGCATTTATGCAAATGTATGAAAATGGGAACTATTCCTTGAATTCATTTAAAGGGCAGTATTTGCATACAGAGTCATAATGAACTATTTACAACATTAGTCCCAGGGAGCTCAAATGTGTTTTTTCCTCTGCAGTTGTAGTTAGTTGTATTGAGTCTCCAAATTAACCAGGCCACACAAGGCCACTCCACCTAATGCAGAACTACAGCAAGTCTTCAACCTTTTCTTGTCTTGAAGAAACTGAAGGCAGAAGTAAACTTTTAGTAGCACACATGCACACACACACAAACACACACACACACACACATACACAAAATGCATAAAAAGTATTTCTACTCGTAACCTTTACACATTCCCTCAGTGCAAGAAAGAGAGAGAGAGATAGAAACCCGACTTGATTAGTTTACAGTTTATTCTCATATCATCCTTGCAACCCCTGTGATGAAGATTATTAGACCTAACAAGGCTCCCTCCGCTTGTTTACCGCGGAGCGCTGCTGAACGCCGCCTCTGTGACCCCGAGGCATGGAGTCACTTGATAAGCTGCCGCGTCTCAGCTCCCCCACCGGTAGGCACCAGTCACGCGCCACGCCGGGTCCCAACGGGGGCCGAGTGTGGCGCACCCCTCCAGGCTTGTCCTGGGGTGCCCGTGCCCCACGGTGCACTCCGCCGCATCATAATGAAGTCGGAAAAAAGCGCAGGGCATCAAGGCGACGCCGGAGCCAAGCTACTCACCAAGGACTGACCCGCGGTGGAGGGGAGGGAGCGCACGCAGTGGGAGAGCGTCTCCGCGCGCTGATCAGAGGGATGCGCAACGGATGCGGGGCTGCTGAAGGCTCCGCCGAAACAACTGATTAGACGCTGGTATTTGTGAGCGCCGCCGCCGCTGCTGCTGCCGTTGTGGCTGCTGCAGCAGCAGCGCCAAGATCTCTGTTCTCCCCCACACAATCCCCAATCCCCCTCTCTCTTTTGGCTTGTTTATTTTCTCTTTCCCGTCTTTTTTCTGTCTTTGTCTTCCTCGCTTAGGCGACGGGGTTTGAGGGCTGGATGTGTGGGGGTTCGCTTGTAATTAACTGCAGTGTCGCAGAGCCATGACAAAAAGACGGTGAAAGCTGAGGCGCTCCGTTGCTTATTATTTCTTTAGCCCACCAAGAAGCGACTTTGCTGCAGAGATCAAAACCTGCTTTAAAACTATGCACACGTCCAGACTGAAGCCATACTCTCTAGCGCTTGGGCAGCGTGACAGTTTTTCTGTCAAGTCTAACAATGGTTAATAGTTAAAAGACTTTCCTAACTTTCTCCAACTTGTGCCAGTGGTGATGCTCACAATTCCAACACAGAGGGTGAAATTCTCAGTTATGATGCAGAAAGCTGCATGCAATCAGAAGCAACATTAATTGAATATTTGTTCTATAGTTGCCTCATCTCATCTTACTCCTAAACTTGACTTCAGGCAGATGGGGCCCTCTTCAGAGTTGGGTTGTACTCAAGGTTGCATCCTGTTAAAAGGGAGTTTTTCCTCAGCCACTTTCTTGCTTGTTCCCTGAGGTTTTAGGCCTCTGGCCTTGTAAAGCTCTTTTAGACAATGCTCCCATTTTGATAGTGCTATACTGTATGAATGAATCAAGTTTAAATGTAAATAAATATAAAAATTACACCACATGCTTGAACATGTAATTTCAAAGCATCATTAACTGAAACATTACCTTATCAGACTGTCCTCAAACCAATAAACTTATTAACAGTGACGTTCTGAGTACATCAAGGTCTTGGCAGAGGCGCAGTGGAACAGGTGTTTGCAGAGTGAGCAGAGGAAGAGTGTTCTTTTCAAATGTCTTGCTAGAGATTGTTTGATTAACAGGTCTTGCGCGTCGTAACAATGGTCAAACGCAGTCTTTTTCATGGATCTATTGCGAAGAACTAGCATGCTTTTAGATGAAATCTAATTCATTGGTCAAAATGGACGAGGATAGTCGCGTGTAGGCTACCTCAGCTCTCTGTGCCATCTCTTTCTACATTCTGCCCCATAGAAAAGCCATGTGAAGCGTGCTTTTGTCACTTGTATCAGAACCTGCCACTGACACGTTGATATAAAACTGACTATACTGGGGCTCTTTTGTTGTTACAGTAATAGGTGGACTTGGTGGACGATACACGAGAGTTCACGGTCAAGTTCACACGTTTGCAGACCAGACACCTGGTAGGTGTTTCATTTTGCTCACAGTCTAACTTAATTAAAGTCTTTCTCTCATGTGTTTCAAGGTAAATGAGGCACAGTTTGACTGTTAGATTCAAAGGTCTCACGCCACTTTAAAGTGCTCCAGTTGTTCGCAGCATGCCCCATCGGAAGCAGCCCACCTCACTTGCACCTATTGTTCCAAGCTGCATGTGGCACATTAAAAACATGATCTGAGATTGAAGCAGTTTTTTGCTCTTCTTGGGTATGATGCCTACTGAAAATACTTTGTAATAATACACTGGCAATGCAACCATAGCTAATACAAATCTATACATTAAAACCACATTGTGTGCAGTATTTCCATATAGGGAGCCTAAGATCATCTCTTTCATCAGCTTAATGTATTGCAGGTGATAATTATGTGAGATCATCATGCACCTCAAAGTCAAAGTCAAAGTCAAATTTATTAACCCACAGGGGGAATTTAAGTTGCAGCTAGGTATCAAGAAACCCACAACCAACGACACAACACACAAGATAATAAATGATGACAGTATTACAACACAGATAGACTAGGACCAGCAGATTAAATAAAATACAGTGCAAGATCACTACATGGTGAGGCCAGGATAAGCAACAGTCCAAAAAGTCCAATTGTGCAAAAAAGCAGCAGATTGAAAAGATGACATTATTTGAGCAAATGACATCATTTGAGCAAACCTAATAATGCTGAACTTCTTAAGGTATCAGATGTGACGACATTTCCAATATTAAAAACAGGCATATTACAAAAAGTATTTAGAAGTCACATCCAACCAAATTTGTGACCTCAGTTCAAAATTGGACAGTTTTCTATTTCCACCAGTGAGTTTTACCCCAACAAAATACCTCTGAATTTTTTCTAAAATATATATATTCGGCTTAGTACCAGTTCAAAACACACAATCTGTAATCCAAAGAATGGATTAGATTGTGGATAGAGTGCCACCTAATGTTTATTATTAGCATAGATAAAGCTAAAGCAACATCTCTCAGGTGCCTTATAAAGTGCATGCAATGGAAGCTTTTTTTCAGATAGTGGCCCTTAATTAAGAAGTGGAACAAGGGACCAGGTAACGTGTTAACTCACATGATACGAGACTGACAGAAGACGGCTCTACAACAAAGATATCAATTTCCACATTTGGGCATCTTACAGTACATCACTGGGTGAGAAACTAATTTTCACATCTTGCACTTATCTCTCGGAGAGATCTGACAAAATACCAAGTTGGGCCTGGATGACGGAGGGTCTGCTGCCGGAGAGGTAAGAGTGAAAGCGGAAAAAATAGTGGGGGGAAAAACGTAGAGCAGGAAACAGAGAACAGAGGAGAAATGCACCATGGTGTGAACTGTGAAAATGGCAAACCAGCTCGGCCAATGATTTTTCTTCCCTTTTGTCAGAGGTTTGGAAAAAGATGAGCCTGCAACCCTAAAGCGATGGGGCATACACATCCGGACGGACACACATTGAAAAAGAGGTGTGCGTGTGTGTGTGTGTGTGTCTGTGAGCAGGGTGGGTGTCGTTGCTCTCAGTGTTTTTCGGCCCCATTAATATCGTGGCTCGCTGCGGCGCTTCATTCATTATTCATGTGGTTTCGCAGGCAGAGGCCAGCGCCGGCCCCAGATAAATTCTCGCCTAAGTGACAATGAGTGACAGGGCCCGGGGTTCCTCCGCGGCCTCCCCCACACCACCACCACAACCATCCGCCCCCCAGCCCCCAGTCTGTGGAAGCAGCCCCGCTAGCCAGCCAAAGGTCCAGGATGATCCCCGCTAATGACCAGCGTGATGTATGAGGCCTGCCGGAGCCGCTGACATGCTGCAAGGGGGAAGGATCGGAGGGGATGCGCCACTGCTCTCCCTCCCCAGGCCCACCACAGCATGCAGGGGGTGCGGGAGGTTGTGGAGGTGGAGGATGGGGATGGGGATAAGGATAAGGCAGGGTGGAGAGGGTGGTGGCTGTTATGGGGCCGGAGGGGAACCGCCAGCCAAGACCAGGTCGCCCCGCAGGCTGGCTGGGGCTGCTCATTAGCTGGGACACACAGGGTTAACCTGGAGGGGATGGAGCGAGAGTGTGTGTGTGTGTGTGTGTGTGTGTGTCAAGGTGGGGGGTGAGTGGTAGACGCAGGTGAGATAGTGTTTGCTGAGATCATTCTCTCTCTCTCTCTCTCTCTCTCTCTCTCTCTCTCTCTAAACTTTTCTGCCCCCTCCCCTCTGCCTCTCCTCCCCTCTCAGCCCTGCCCACCCACTGTCCCTTTTGTCTTCAGTCTTCTCCTCCACGTCTTCAAATTGCAGACCATAAGTGACCCTCTCCAGGGTTCAGCATCCCTGTGTTCACATTGCCATTTAAAAGCTGTTTTAATCAATGACTTAATTAAAATTACACACAACACCAGAGGGACAGCCTACGTAGCTGAGATGAATCACACTTTTAACAAGGGGGAGATGTCTCCTGAAAACTTTTTCAATTTGTAGGCAAATTGATAAGGGACAGAGGCAACCAATGGACACGCAGAGTTATTGAGATAGATGGACAGACAGGCAGACTGACAGTCAGACGGACAGAAAGAGAAAGACAAAGAAATGTCCATATTTGAGATTAAAATGGATGTACTCTTTGTGATGCATATTGCATTTCTTTAATATTAATGACTTCTCGGACTTCAGAAGAAGGTTAATTATTAAATGTCTTTTTTGATGGCAAGCGCAGGTGTATTAATGCTTAAAACACCTCATCCCTGCCTTCACAGCAGCATAACCATACAATGAGTATTGACTTTACCAGCGTGGAGACTATTTTATTCTATTTTAACTCCTCACGTTCAGCTGGGGATAGCGAGGGAATGAGGGAGAGAGAGAGGGGGGGATAGAGAAAGAGAGAGGAATGAGAGAATCCCTCAGCAGCGTGTTGTGCATGCTTGTCTCCAGTGATATCGACTGAATCGTATTTTAACCCCTATCCAGCGCAGCCGCGCGGAGACAAGCGCTTTCAGCATAACAAAGGCAGCGTGCTGCGTGTGGCTAGCTTTGAGTGTGTTGTCTGCCCGTCTCCCGAGTGCAACTCTTAAGCGTGTGTCTCTCCTTCGAAAAAGAAGGAGAGGCACAGGGGAATACTCAGCAGCCGGTTAAAAATGCCTCGCTAATTTTGCAGGCTCTTTCATCACTGTCAAAATATCCTTTTAATATCCCTCACATAAAGAAAATATATTTTTTTATTTAAAAGAAAAAAAAAACAAGAATTTAATTCAAAATGCCCCCAACCCACTCTCCCCCCTTTAAAGAATACACTGTTTGGGTTAAGCAGTCACGCTTTGAAATCACCTGTATTGATCCTGAGAGGAATAAAGTGGACTCTGGCTCTACCATATGGCTTATGTTTCATAAGAGATCCATATATTGACTCTGATTTGTCATTCGACTCGGCAGTGCGGGTGCTCAGGGGCAACAGCAGGACAATGGGCCAGGCTTTGGCATGACAGTAGGGGGAGAGATGGCTGGGTTGTTTATCATACGACCCCCGCCCACACACACACACACACACACACACACAAACACCCCTCACTGCTAGGCAGAGATCAGAGATGGCAGCGGTTGCCATTTTAACTTGTCAGGCTTATTAGGTAGCCACGGGAGGCAGTGGTGGCATTGGGCAGACTGCTCTATTAATCACTCAATTAGGCTCCTCCAGGATTACAGGCTACCTGGTGCACCTGCCAGCCGCTTAGACTCTTTATGGGTTTGTCTGGTCTCTGCTTCTATGGGCCTGTCGGTTTGTGTATCTGCTTGTGTTTCTCTATCTCTGCTTTGGTTTTATATGGTTTTCCCATAGTCACTAATGTCTCTATGTCTTTTAAAACACACATCAATGTACTGTACACACACCCATGGATGCATACACACATGTGCACACACACACACACACACACACACACACACACACACACACAAATGTATGCAGTAATATATATGTAAAACAATCTCCCGATCTCAAACCCACAGACAGTGTGATTGCGCTTTGGAGTCGTTTCAAAACCAGACGTCTGTGTTTTAGTATGTGTTGAGTTAATGCCGTGTGTGTGTGTGTGTGTGTGTGTGTGTGTGTGTGTGTGTGTGTGTGTGTGCGGAGAGCGGTGGAACGAAACTGAGATGAAACCAGAACCCGGCTGGTGTTCTGCCATGTGAGCACACAAAGCCGTCCAGAGGGGAGCAGTGCACCCTGGGAACTCTGTGAATGACCACGGGGATGCACAGCACAGTCACCATTATAGCTCACTGATGACTCATAGCTCTGCTTTTTATACCTGACCAAATATCAAAAATACTATCCTTTTAGACATGCTTGGTGTCCTCTGTCCATATGGTTTTGCATTCAGTGACTCAATGTGACTGGTAAATGTATGTGTATATGTATATGCATATGTAAAAGGAAACCATACATTCTGTAAAAGACCACGATATCTCAGGCACAGCATACATAGTGTCATATAACAGTTTGAACAATTTTAACAACAGTTGCATACAATTCCATGCAGTGGTCTGATTCAAGCTGTGTCATACTACTAAATCATGCTGTCTGAGTCTATCTCTTAATTGCCATTTCAACGTTGAAATTAGATTCTAGACATATAATGAAGAATTATTTTGTCATGTATCATTTCCTATCAAGACTTCATCTGTGGCCCCCAGATTTCAGTGTCCTTGTAGGAGCATTCTGGTTAGCCTCCTGTCTCCCTGTTGGGGCTCCATGGCTTGAGGTCGGCGCAGGGAGAGGGGCTCGAGCTGGGGGCCTGCAGAGAGGGCCCTGCCCCTGGGGATCCTGGTGCCAAGCTCTGTCTGACGCTCAGCCACGGAACGCCGAGAACGAGAGAATGGGAGCACAGAAAGAGACGGAGAGCATGAAAGGAAAGGGGGAAGAAGGAAAGAGGTAGAGACAGATGAGAATGAGAGAAAGCGAACCTGTCCCGAACGTAGAGAACCACACCATAAGAATGCTTGTGCACATAGTAATAAAAACAACAAAAGCAAAGTCTGAATAAATAAAATGTAATCGATAACAGATAAAACTCTAAACTTTATATGTCAGAGAATTACCTAGTGAGGTCATTTCTATATTTTCCTTTCTCTATTTTTCTCTCTCTTGTATACACATATAGGCCATACAGTATCTTTTCAATGTAGAGAGTAGCCAACAATCACACACTGCATTGAAAGATTTAGATCCTCAGAGATGTGCAAGGCGTTCCCATCAAATAATGATTATACAGGTGAACTGACCATGCGGGTCAGTGTGCTGATTCTCTTACCTGAGTGTATCCAACGAGAAGGAATTTTAATTGCTGTTTATTCTCTTTTCAGAGCTGAGGTGATGCATTTTTAAAGAAAGGCAGAGAACAAGCCGGTGCACCTGGTTTCAATGTTGGGCTGTCCAACCATGTTGGAGTATCCCTATTGTTTGGTCACATAATGACCCATGAAGTGCTTGTGAGGGTGTACTTGTGAGTGTGTGACTCTCTCTCTCTCTCTGTCTGTGTGTGTGTGTGTGTGTGTGTGTGTGTGTGTGTGTGTGTGTATTTATTCCAGGCAGAGGCAGAGGTGATTCAAATTCCACACCGGGAGATCTGCCACATTGTTCCTTTTCTCCAGCTGAACACGCGTTTCCGACCCCTGGAGTGTGTGTCATGGCAACCGACGCTCCCCTCTTTCGGCTCCGTTGGCCTGGGCTGGTGTCAGGGTGCAGGGGAAGGTCCACACACACACACACACACACACACACACACACACACACACACACACACGCACACACACTTACATTAGTCTCCAAACAGACATTAAACCCTAGATTGCTTATGCCTCTACATTTACACAATGTACTGGGTCAGATGTAATTGTTAAGGTGTGTATTTTGTTTAGGGGGCACTAAGGCAATTTCTTTTTTCTTTCTTTCATTTACTCATTCATTCATTTGCTTCATGCCCGTCCTCTGCAGAGAGAGATGTGGTGTTAGTGCCTCCTACTTTTCCCCATCGGGGTGTGACAGAAGTGTTTTGTATTAGAGTGCGGATCGGGCCACAAATTTCTGTCCGAACCCGGCCCGCGTCCGACAGAGTTGGGTCCGAACCCGACCCGAACCCGACAGGCATTTTCATTTTTATGTCCGAACCCGACCTGAGCCCGACGCAGATGATGCCTCATTTATTCCCATGCTAGTGATTAAACATTCACGTTAGCCCATTAAACGGAACACACAACAAATTGTCTACAGAATCAGATGAGCATGCACGCAAGCCTATTGAAATAGAATTCTTGTCTTACCATTGACAAAAAGTTTTGAAATGAACTGCAACAGTCTTTGAAACTACAGTGCCTCTGTCACTGATCCATATGCAGCATCGACGTTAATTGGGGCAACTCGAGCAAATCCTCATCCAGTTGAACGAGACGACCTTATAGCCTACCGGTAGCCTATGTCTTTACCACAGTATGCAACGCAAATAATCTTAAAATCTCCTGATAGGCTAACAACTTTTTTTTAACGTCACCCAAGACTGTGCTTATGTGCGAAATGTGCATAAACATTTGTTTATGTAGTCGTGACAACGCGTGTGCATTTAGTCACGATAAACAAATCTTGCACGCTATTAGGTCTTTTTTACATTTTACTTTATTCTCAACAAACAAACGTTTGCATCATGTAAAGCAGACCTGTTGGATACCCAACATAATAAGGAATTTTAAATGTAAAGCTTCCAATGCATATCGCCCCCATGTGTCCGAACCCGAACCGAACCCGACTATAATTTCTAAATATTTGTCCGAACCCGACCCGACCCGTCGGGTCCCGTCGGGCTCGGGTCGGGTAGCCACACTCTATTTTGTATACAAAACCTTTTATGCAGTCAACTGGAGGTGCTATTCTTCTTCGTTCTCACCAGGGAATAGACAGCATACCTTGCTATACATTTTCCCTCGTAACACCATTGATCCATCTCCAATGTATAGCCATATACCATGGCAAATTTAGTTGATGCTGTCATACTCCTTCCCCAGAGCATTTACTGTATTTTATTAAGCTGTATGTCTTTGTTAGTGCCTTGTGTTCTCCCCGAGGAGCTGGTTGTTGTCACTGCTCAGGGTTGTGCTCCAGTGGTGACACTCACGCATCTGCACGCCAGTTTGGCCCCGTTATGGTTGGTTTCAATTCCGCGCTGTCTGGGGTGCCCACCACACACACCTCACAGGTTTACATGCAGTCACACTGAGTGTCCATGCATTATGCATACATACATCGGTGTGTATGTGTGTGTGTGTGTGTGTGTGTGTGTTGTTTGTGTGTCTTGTGTGTGTCCCTTGTGTGTAGAAACATAACCATGTATGAAACTCTTCTACTTGTTCCTGGAAGTTTTTTTCTTGTATCCTTTTTTCAAGTGAAATAGGGATATTAAAACGTGTGTGTGTGTGTGTGTGTGTGTGTGTGTGTGTGTGTTTGTGTGTGTTTGTGTCCTCGTATGTTTATGTGTCCCTGTATGTGTGTATATATGTGTTTGTGTGTTTATCACCACATATTAACAGTGTGTGTTTCTGTCCCCACATATTTATGTGAATGTGTGTGTGTGTGTGTGTGTGTGTGAATGTGCATGTGTCACAGCAAGCTGGAGTATGTGTTTATATGTATGTGAGCCTTATTTTTGTGTGTGTGTGTTTGTATGTATGTATGTATGTATGTATGTATGTATGTATGTATGCATGCTTAGTGTACACATTTATAGATATCGGTAGTGTCCTCGTTAATATTAAGCATGATTTTATTTCGGGCTTTCCTTGTTGGCCAGTATCATGTCAGCATCTGGGATGTCATGAACATGAAGACACATTAGGGTATTGTATATACCTATACACTAACATTTATGCCTTTATTTTTGTGCATTCAGGCTACCAAGAAAAAACGTGTCTTTTTAACGTCAATCATTTGGGCAAGTAACACGGACGCTGTATTGATTTTACATCCTCATGTTAAAACGGTGCAAAGTGTAGTGCGTCCTGTGCCCTCACACAAGCCCAGCGCTGCACGTTTATTAAGAGATCGAGAGAACTGAGCCCCAGAGCACATGGTGTGAAAACCACCACTGCCCACTCCTTCCTGCACGACCTGTCTGCCCTGGGCCGGCTAACGGCTGCCTCTGTCAGGTGACCTCATTGCCCCAAGTCCCGTGCCCAGGTTAAAGGTCAGCCTCGCTCGCGCGTGGTTACAAAGCGCAGGTCATCAGGCGGTCCAGAGACAAATAAAAGCCCCTCAGCCCTTCACTCATTCCATAGGCACGGCTCAATTCATAAGGGTTGCCAGGGGAAACCAAGCGCTTGGTGTTCCAACAGTGCCCTCCAGTGGCCACTCATGAGACTGCAAGACTTTTATTTTCACTTCAAAAAGAGTTAGGGGTTGTCTAGTTACTTCCAGTATTTGATTGTCTTGCCTGTTTTTTTAGCCTTGTCACAGGAAGGTGGTATGAGGATCTGCTAGCCATATAGGTCTAATTATCTCTTGTTACTAGACGGTTCCAAAAAAAAAGAAAGCAGAATAAACAGGAGATGACCCAGCCCAAGTGATTAATTACTTTTATCAGTTTTTAACTCTTGTAATTTCTCTGTCATCATATTTACATATTTGTAATGCAGATGACCTGCATGCTGTACTGCAGGATAGTGATTGCTTCTGACTGTATGCTGGTGAGCTGCATGGGGTTGCACATTGCATGACAAGGCTACTGTATGTGTCACTTGCACCACAAGGAGTATGTGCATGGTAGATCTTTGAACACCTTCTTTGTTTAAAAATAAACTGGGGCTCTCAAGTCTCACACATTGTTATAATGTGATTATTAAATATATCGATGAAATCAGTTTATTTTGTGCTTGTAGCATGCACGTAACCTATGATATGTGCGCATTTCAAGGTGCCACAATACTCTGCATCAAAACGAACGCATGGCATGGATGTGAACTACTAAACTCCTTTAAGCTGACATGACATCAAATGACCAATTTTTGCCCATATGACTAATGACCTATTGACCCAAGGCCCAAAGGCCCAAAATCGTTACCAACCAGTACTGCAGCACAGTTACACAACCACATACATAACTTATCAGTGTGTCTGTCTGGTAGTGGGTTATATTTATGCACTATTTCATGTTCAGACTCACAGCTCACACATCAAACCACAACCTCCCTGGGTTTGAGTTTGAGACAAGGTCTACAAGTAAACAATGTGGTTTAAAGCACATTCACACATTGACTGTGAGACAAACAGTTGCAACACAAGCCACACATGCACGCTAACGTCTTCTTTTTCACGAATGTAACTCGTATTTGATTTTTAATTACAAGTTAAAATGACGAATCCGTTCATTTCGTACAGTTTGCAGGTTACACATGCAATTATCCTTCAATAGCCGTAGTGTTTCAAGATGGCACAATGATCTGCATCAAAACAAGCGCACAAGTTCAAATTCATGCATGGCATGAAATGTTTTATTTGCCAAAGAATAACCATACAACTAAACTCATTTAAGCTACTAAGGCTAAATTTATACTTTATTTATGCCTAAATTACGCAGTCTGTATAGATCACAGCCTGCCAGAGACTGAAACAATGTACCCCAAACAAAGATAGAACTGGGAGGGAGGGGATAATAACCTACTCCTAAATTTATTTAAAATTAATGTTTAATGTTTTAATTAATGTAAAGGCTAGAGAGAGAAAGAAACATGCAGTTTCATAATACAAGAGAGAAATGACAGAGAGAAGGGCCTTCACATAAGATAAAGAGAGTTTGGGTCCCAAAAAGAGACAGCGAAGTTGTGAGCCAGATAGTAGGTCCATAAATGTATAGATATTTTATCAATGGACTCTCCTTAATGTCTTTGTTATTCTACACCTCTTCTTTCTTTCTATCTCCCTGTCCTTGTCAGACAGGTACTGTACACACACGCACACACACACACACACACACATGGCCAACTATAATTGTCTAATGACTAATGACCTATTACAATAATTTTCTGTATATTAGCCACATTGTGTATAAACCGCAGGACAGTGTTTTATGCAAGTTAAAAAACGAAACCATATCATATGAACTTTTCCTCATAGCTGAAGAAATATTGCACACTCAATGTATAAACCTGGGCTAATAGTAGAAATAATGGTAAGTCTAAATACCACATATATGTCAACTCTTTTATATTTCTATGGATGATAATTATGACCGCCGCGCAGCGAAGCGGCGGTCAAATAGGTTTAGTCAGATTTTTATTTTTATTTTTTTTTTCGCATGCCTAAATTTCCGTCAAGGATTCCCGGGACACTGAAAGACCGGGGTACACGAAACTTGGTGGGCATGTAACCCCACATGGATAGCATGGAACCATCGTTTTTCGTTTTGATCTCTAGCCCCCCCGCTGGACTGGACCCCCCGAAAGGAGGGTAGGGCAGACACAGTTCTCTGTGAATATCTTGAGAACTGTAGGGCCTAGGATGACCAATTTTTTCTGTATATTTGCCTCCAGGGGTCATGTTAACCCATTTCATGTGCACACATGTGCACAAACAGATACACACGCACACACATACATTAACAGTAATCATACGTATGACACACACAGTAGACATATGTACTCATGCATGCACAGGCACATACGCAGGCACACACACACACAAACACACACACACACACACACACACACACACACACACACACACACACACAACATAAACATGTACATGCACACATGCACACAATTCAAGAATTTCTCAGAATTATGAACAGGCAAGATGGAGGTGGGGTTGTATGAAATTAATTTTACATGTGAAATCTATGAACTAATCATGTTTTGGTACTTGTTGTCTAGCAGATACCAGTGAGAATTGAGTGTGGATAATGCAATTTAGTGAGACAGTTAGAATCATATATGCCTTTCAGCGTGATTTATTTTTGTGGAAAAAATGTGCTGGACTTGGCGGCGGTCATATTTTGTACCGCTCTGTGGTACATCTAGTTTTCTGAAGTGCAGTGAATAAACAAGCTAAATGATTGTGGTTAGCTAAAAAAAAAAAAAATTGTGACTACGTCAACATAAAATGCACTGAACTTCAACTTCCAAGTTAAGAACTGTTACAGTACTGCCTCTTGGTTGTGACTTGCAGTGCTCCTTGTCTATAGGCAGGTTCAGGTGAGATTTTAGGCCACACAGGCCACAACTGACAAGAGGCAACAGATTAACAAGAGTTTTGTGTTTTTTTCTTTTGTTTAGAAAATCATTTTAAAGTATTTATGCGTTTTAGACAATGTTGTGAAGGGCTTATGAAAGGCTTCTTGAATGACGAGAGATCTTGTGTCGCTCTTCAACAGGACGTCAGTGGTGGCTGAGCCAAACGCATGCAACTCTTGGTCATGGCACGTCTCTCTGGACTACAGGTCCTCTTGGCTCTTGCAGTCCTCTATGGCTCAGCTCAAAGTAAGTGTCCAGTTGCATTTTTTTTTAACTCATGGAGCATCACTCGTTTGAATCCTGCTACTTTTTTGTGTGAGGAGTAAAGGTCGGAGGAGGTTTTATGAAGGAAATGTACAGAGATGTTTGTTTAATGAAATAAAAATTCACATGTAAATACCTGTCAGAGATATATTAATAAGTTCCTCAAATGTGTCAAGACTATGAACTATTATACTATAATGTTTCAAGATAACTATTACTTAAGTAGTCTAAGTAGGCAAGACTGTATGAAGTAAATGTGCAGGAATAAGACTTATGGAAGCTGTAGATTATTATAAAATGGTTTGACCAGTCTTCTTTCTCAAAATATGTAATAATAATAACAATAACAAT
The DNA here is from genome assembly GCF_017589495.1 of Alosa alosa. Taxonomy (NCBI): domain Eukaryota; kingdom Metazoa; phylum Chordata; class Actinopteri; order Clupeiformes; family Clupeidae; genus Alosa; species Alosa alosa. The sequence continues at coordinate 26,854,824 of NC_063197.1, read as the reverse complement.
AATAATAATAATATAATTACAACACAATAATAAGGACAATTTGACTTGGCAGGACCAATCAGCAGGGTTTATCTATCTAGTGTAACCTGAGCTACATTACACATTGCAGAAAATGACTACATTTCCATGCACACCATATTCCTATTAAGGTTATGGAAACGTGTGTCCACGTCCAGCAGAGACGGAATGTTCCCGTTTACATCTGCATCATGACATATCAACAGTCTCTGTCACTGAATTTCATTCATGACCGCAAAATAGGTGCATTTGGGCAGATTAGAGCAGATTATTGTTTTGCATTTTATCATCATAATAGGCCGCTTTGTGGGGTTTCAACTGATTCTTCATCTGTCTGTCAGCAGTGCGTGTCAAACCTGCTTCTTTGAGCATTACGATGCTTTCACCCATTGATAAATTCCATCATGACATCTAAACCTTCAGGTTTTAATACTGTACATAAATTGACCTCATCTTCACTCCAGAAGTGCAAACTTTTTGCCACACTTTTTGCTACATTTGCCAAATGTCAGAGCATCAAACCAAGCTACCAAAATTCCTTGCATGAATAATATTCCAAAAGAAGCTCTTTCTGAACCAAAGCTTGGGATTGAAAGGAAAAAAGATACTATACTGTATAATAGTTAATCTAAAAACAAACAAACAAATAAACTTAAGGAAGAAAAAAGTGTGTGTCTTTTATTGTCACTACATATTCCCCTGAATACATGCTTTGTGTAATTTGGGGGTCTTTAAAAATATTGATAAAAAATTAATACAATGTTATTTAGTCAACTTAACTTAAAGATGACAAAAAAACATTCTAGAGTAATCCAGTCTACCTACAGTATTTACTCTGTAGAGCAACCAATCATGTCTTGCTTTAACATTAATGTTTATGTGCTGGCATAAAGCAAATAAGCCTATATGCTTTCAGTTTGTAGAATTGTATGCACCCCTGGTAAAGTTGACTAAAAACAGGTTTAAAAATAATCTTTTGGTGATATATCGTAATCTCACCATGAGGAAAACAATGAGGAAAAATCCAACCTTGAAGGGAAGTGAATTTATTTATTCTGAGAAACAAAAATACCTCAAAAGAAAATTTTTTTTTTAACAAAAAGACAAGTGCCACAATTATTGGCACCCTGCATGTAATACCTTTGCCAATAAGATAGCTCGTAATATTCTCATATGACATCCCATATAGTCAATTATTGGCACCCTGCATGTAATACCTTTGCCAATAAGATAGCTCGTAATACTCTCATATGACATCCCATATCGTTTTTAGAATACAAAGCAAGAGATTTGAGACCATTCCTCTGTACAGAATCTCTCCAGATCGTCCGGATTCCCAGGTCCTCACAGGTCATTACAGGGCTGTAATTGCCTTCGGCCTTGTACCTACGGCAGAGTTACAGCCATGGGGATATCCTTAACCAACCCCACTTCCACTCGTGTCATTAACCGTATGAGCTCAGGGCATTCTCAATACCTTTAGCTATTAGTATTTATCCTGGTCATTGTAAGTGCCATTCACACATGCTATATATTGTTTTTTTTTCAGCAGTCTGGGCTACCCAGATCTGCCAACATTTCATGTATTAATACTTGCATTGATTTTTAAATAATAAAAAGACAAAAAGGGTATTATAAAATTATTATATTTTGACATATATCTCACCACAGCAAGCTGACAGCTCGACATACCTTTCACGTGTGTGTAGGGCAGACTGTCCTGAATCTGGCAATATAATTACCATGGTGGATGGATACTCTGGGGCTAAGCAAATGTGAAAAACATGCCTTATGGCAATAAATGGCATTTTTTATTTAGTGATGAAAATTCTGATTTATTTGAAACAAACATGCAATATTTATATAAATCAAGTAATATGTACCTGTAAGAGGGGAAAAAATAAGAATACTGTTTGGAGCTGACTTACTTAAAAGAGAAATAAACAATAAATGTTTCAACTACACACACACACACACACACACACACACACACACGCACACACACACACACAGACACACACATACACACACACACACACACACACACACACACACACACACATCAAAATACACTTCCCTGCATTAACGCTGGCAGTTACAATGGGTGTTGCTGTTGGAAAATCATGCAGAAGTGCGGCTAGCTCTGACACACTCCAGTGCGGCCATGTTGCATGCAAGCGCACACACACACACACACACATAAAACACACACAGAGAGAGAGAGAGAGAGAGAGAGAGACACACACAAAATGGCATTCTATATATTATCCCTTACGTAAGGGCTAATGTTGTGAGTGTGATGTTGTAGCAGCTTTATCTGAGTCTGCCGTTTCAGGGGCGTAAGATTGCAATATCGCTTGCTTGACAGCAGCAGCAGCTGAAACATGCTGTGGCTGTCAGTCAGCTCTATATTTTCCTTATATCTCAGGTTATTGGGGTTGTAACCATAGCTACACGGGTATATGTGGTTAACAAGAAAATTAAGCAAAGTACTGTAAGAGGGCAAAAGGTTAAAAGTTTCCATGACAACACCCAAAAACGCTTTGTGATTGATGTCACATCCCTTACTGGTTTGCCAAGACGTCAGTCATCTACTGAGAAGGTGAAACCCAAATTCTGATTGGATTGTTTCATATAGGAAATAGAAGGACCTTTGACCCTTTGTGAGGATAAAGGATGGAGCACAGTTGCTCCAGTTTCAGATTTTGGGCAGATCTCAAATTGGGTTAAATATTCTGCAGAATATACATTCACTCTACTGCTCAGTGTTGCATGGGCTTAGACCTAGTCAGGCTGTGTCACTTTGTAGAATTGTGATTAAAATATTGACAGTTCAACGACTACTTTCGTCTCAGCCTGTTTCCTTGGATCAAGGTTTTCCAGTGTGCTAATTTGAATTGAACGAGTAGGTGTGATTTTTTTCCACCACACTATTCTGACGACTCTGCAGCTCTTTTTGGTTGTTGGCAAAAGGCAGTACAGCTCCCATGCAGATGTGCCACCAATCAGATGCTCTCTATTGTGCCCCTGTAGAAAGTCTATATGATCTTGGCCCTCATGCCAAACTTTGTGGTTTTTCACCACATGATTAGTGTGCACCTTCCTCTGTAATGGTGATAAGAACTTGTAGTTGCTGACTCTCTCTGCAGTTGAGCCATTGATGGTGATGGAGCTTCAGTCCTTTTCTCCTGTAGTCAAGTAGCTCTTTGGTACGGGTGACATTGAAAGCAAAGTTGTTTTTTTGTAAAGTTGCAAAAAACTGTTGTAATGTAATTTCCACCAGTCACCACAGTTCACCACAAAATGAATATCGCAGCCAGGGACTGAACATAGAATGGTTTTCATTTTGGTTCGTTCTGAGCATTATTTTTAAAACATTATTTTTTCGTTCCTGTTCCAGTGTTCCAAGGCCACTCCTAAATGGTAACCGGTTATGTTATAGAAGTTAATAATGTTTCTTTAAAATTACATTGCCTTTACACGTGGTCCATCAACTTCCATTACTCCTGCAAGCACAAAATCATCACCAGGTAATCATGGCAACACATTTGACGTTTATCTCTTGAAGGGATCCTGTTTCTTAAAGACTTTTAAAGACAAGCGGCAGCTTGTAGGTCAAGGCTGTCAGATCCACACTGAGAAGATGGCCTTGTGTCACTTTCTACCCTCTCCAGTCCGCCAAAGCTAAGCAATGAGGTCAGGGTATGATTTCTAGTGTGTGGGTTTTGCCATTCTGTACCTAACCAAAAAATGAACATTAAGCATTAAGGGGAAAAAAGAATCTTCACAGCCCAGTCCTCAGCATATCACATGAAAATGTTGATGTTCCTATTTTCAAATTTTCACATTATATTTCGCCATAATCACATGGGTGAATTTGTGGTGTATCAGGATTTTTGTTTGTCCAGCTACATTTATCATCCATTATAGTAAGTTTAGCATGCTTTCCATCCAAAAATCAGATAGGCATACCCCTCGTGCACGCACCTCTCCCACTCTTCCAAGCACGGCTGCTGCAGGAGCTCCTTTTTAAACAACACTGCACTTTTGGTTTATAGTAGACATTCAGACCCCCACTCAACTTGCCTCCACTCAAACCACAACAATCACAACAACAGTCACAGGTTTGCTCTCACTTAATGGAAGCTTGCTTGTTTGTTGTTCACTGTGATGCAAACTGATTATTTGTCAGCCATTTTACTAATGACCCCATTTTGCCCCCATTTCTGTGTTTCAGCAATCCAAGAATGTCCTGACATTAAGTGATACATAGTGTCTCTGAAATTATGGAAGTATGAAATTATAGAATAATAATTGTTTTTTGGCAAAATGAAAAGAAATCCATGGTGTCTCTGTGCTCTGCAGTGATGTTTGATATTGAGGAGAATGATGCTGATTCTGTGACATTCACTACATTTCTCACTCTTTTTCACAATGCTCTTTGTAAGGATTGTGTAAGAAGGTGTTTTGTGATGTAGGCTACTGCGTGAAATTAAAGGAAGAGAGAAATGGTCAGAGGTGGGGGGTGGGTGATAGAGTGTTTGATGACTCACCAGTCATCCTCTGTGTTCTTTACTGCTGACTTTAAGGGGAGCATTATGTCATGGCATCTTTTACCAGGCCTCTCCCTCTCCACCCTCTCCATGTCCATGTTTTTTGAGTACTGACTGCCCACTACTGCTTACTACTGTTTTACTACTGTTTTACTATTGTACACAGCCTAATGTTTTCACTACTGTCTTACTGCTACACTGTTACCTCAACCTGTTCTTGCACTGAAATAGTTTTTTATTTTACCTTGTCTACATTACAATTTACTCTCCTATTTGTCTATATTATTTATGCTGGTCTCTAGACCTTACTGTTGCACTGTTGGACTAATGTTGGACTACTTTTTGCACCTTCACCATGACACCCACTCTCTTGAGCACCTTGCCAGGCACACACAACTAAGGACTATGGTTGGACTACTGTTTGCACCTTCACCATGACACTCACTCCCTTTAGCACCTCACCAGTCCTGGCCCTGTCACCAGTCTTATGGATCACCCTCAAGCACATTGGACTTTCTTAATTGAACTTATATAGTGTATTTAGTATTTAGTTTTGTTAGTTTCTTATCTTATCTTCTACTGTCTTTATTGTACAGTGGAGTTTAGTTATATGTTTATACTATACTAATGTTTACCATTTCTGTTGTAAGTGCATGTTGCGTGTTATGTCTGTATGCTACTGAGACCCTTGAATTTCCCCTTGAGGATCAATAAAGTATCTATCTATCTATCTCTATCTACATCAGCACATGGCATAGACTGAATATGACAGGGAGACCTTAGCGATTCCATGGATTCTTTTTTTAAATTATAAACAGCATGCACATGTCATTATTGTTTTGCTCTTCTCACTAATAATACACATAAAGGTCTGCAAACTTTTGTGTGGATTGCCTTTACAGCTAAATTCAACAAAGTAGTTAAAACAACAAAAAAAGCTGAAAGATAAGAAGCAAAAACACAGAAAGTCTTTTAACATGCTTAATTCATTCAGAAACACAGCACTATATCACTTACAGCACAATTAGTATTTAAAATAAGATGTTTTACATGGAGTAATCTCACAAAATGTACATTAAAGGTCAACTTTTAGGTCTACTGAATGTCTAACCTGAATGCTTAGTGTACATAATGGTCCTGACTATCACAACTTGGGCCCATGGTCACGTTTGACAGTGAACACCAGGTCCTTTTTCTGAGAGGAGTAGGCTATGGGGTGGAGTATAGCATATGTATGAACATGACATGAGAAACACAAAAGACAAAACCAGAATGCCTCTGAAAAAGCAGAAGCATTGAGGGAGAACAGAGAGAGAGAGAGGAGAGTGTGTGAGGGTGAGAGAGAGAAAGAGAGAGGGAGGGAGGAGAGAGAGAGAATGAGTGCTTCAGGAAGTTGCGGTAAATGAGCTCAAGTAACACTGTTCTTTTACACTTCGCGTTGCCATAGCACCCAGGTTATGCCACTACACTGGTGGAAACTGTTGTTAGCAACACCTTTTCCTCTCAAGCAGCATGTCGAGCTCATCCACCCAGCCTACACTCCAACCAGATACGCACCTTCATATGAAGGTGTCAGCGAGCACACACAAACCCCCTGTCTCCCTTAGGCCTGTGTTAATGTACAGCAGAGCCACAGAGAGACGAGTTGTGTAGACAGTGCAGAGAGAGTACATTTGGCTCATGTGTGAATGATGTGGTGTTGATATGATGCTAGAGGATGATGTACAGTATTTTTCGAACTGTTCAATGGTGCTTAAATGCAGAAAAGTAATTTGTCTATCTAATGCAGTAATTGCTTTCTTAGTTGTGCAATTGAAGATGTGGCCATAGATTCTGAATTTGAAGCTGCACATTTCAGAATTTTCATTACAATTACAGTTCTTTCAAAACCACTTAACATAACTGTGTTACAATATTCTGCCTACATATCTAATGATAATAAACAATAATAACAACGATGAATAAAAATGATCATTTTAACTGACTGGTTGATTTTGGTCTTTGACATTAGAACTCTGTGGCACTGAGTGCATTTACCTTCTGCTCTCTCTCTCTTTCTCTCTGTCTCTTTCTCTCTCATCCCTACAATTTTAGTTGGAGTCACAGAAGGTAAGTAATCCTTGTAAGCTGACTGTTACCATTGCATGTTCTCATTTCCACCAAAATTATAATATTCTCATTTTCATTTGAATCCAGATCCTAAAACAGCCAAGCCCACAACAGGTAATACCAGCCTCTTTTGTGTAATTTCCAATGATTAGCCATGGCTGGAAAGTAGATGATTCTGATTCCTCAGGTTATCTTATTCTTACACTCCAAATGGGTGCATAGTCGTTTGGACAAACCAATCTCAGTCATGGATGAAGCCAGTACAGTTTAACAGTTTTGGAATCAAAAAATGATTAGCTATATAGCTCAGTATCCAACCTGGTTCAGTTTCTCAGCACCATAACCTTTCCCCTGCCTCTCTTTCTTTGCATGCATGCTCACCTCCCATACACAGCTGCTCCATCAGCTTCCATTACTCCTGCAAACATATCAATACCAGGTAATGATGGCACCACATTTGACGTTTATCTCTTGAAAGGATCCTGTTTTTAAATTCTCATAGCAGCAGCTTGTAGGTCAAGGCTGTCAGATCCACACTGACGAGATGACCTTGTGTCACCTTCACCCTCTGTAGTCCAAAGCCCAGCAATGAGGTCAGGGTGTGATTTGTAGGGTGTGGGTTTTGCCATTCTGTCCCTAACCAGAAAATGAGCATTAAGATTGAGAAGGAAAAAAACTCTTCATAGCCCAGTCCTCATCATATCACATGAAAATGTTGATATTCCTGTTTTACAATTTTCACATTATATTTCACCATCATCGCAAGTGTAGTAATATATCTTTGGTGTATCAGGGTTTTCTTTGTCCAGCTATTTATTATCTATTATAGTAAGTTCCTTTCTTTTCAAAAATCAGATAGCCAAACCACTCTTGCACGCACCACTCCCACTCCTCCAAGCACGGCTGCTGTAGGAGGTCCTTCAGCTGAAACTCCAACATCACCACTCAGCATCCAGAGACAGTTTTGCTACCCAATAAAAATAATGTTGGTTCATGTCATCATCTATGAAATCTTTCCCCCTCCTTACTGAGCCTCTGTATGGTGGCCCTAAACCCTTTATTCTAAACTGAATCAGTGGAAATAGTAGAATCATATCTAACATTTGTGGAATGGAAGAGGTCCCATGGTTTGGATTTTACATAATTTTCTTACCAGCAGATATCAGTTCCTTACCCACACGCACCCCCGCACTTCAACAGAACATATTGACTGTAGATGCCACTAGTGAAACAGGTAAAAGCTGATTGTTGGTGTCGGCTATTGAGTTTGCTTGACAGATTCAATTCTATTGTTTCTATCTTTGTAGTAGCCTAATCACTTGATGCCCGGTCTAAATGCATTCATCTGGCAAAACACAACAAACCCAATCAGGGTCAGGTTATTCTGTTTGTACATACCTGGCGGCAGGGTGGTTAACTTTGTTTCTCCTCTCTGTGTGTTATGGAAACTCACTGCGCTGTTGTTTGATTTAATACAACTTGTTACAACTAATGTATGAACTTACAGCTCTTTTGTGCAGTGTATTTGAAACATGATAATCTTTGCATGTTGTGGACTTACGTAACTACATTTGAACTAAGACATCAGCAATGAGGACAACTATCCATTTTGTGGAATGAGACTGATGTTACTGTACTGTTATTAAAAAACTGTTACAGTATTTGTGCAATTTTGTTCCCCTTACTTTTACATCTGGCCCTTTGCTTGACCCCCACCAACAGCAACTTGGTAAAGTAACATCCAGAATCAAACCACAACAATCCCAAATCAGACAGTCACAGGTTTGCTCTTTTAAATTAAATGGAGGCCTGCTTGTTTGTTTGTTCACTGTGATGCACAACACTCACTTTTGGTTTATAGACACTCAGACCCCCCACTCAACTTTTTACTAATGAATCCCCGATTTTTGCCCACTTAATGGAGGCCTCTGTGTTTTCACTGTGATGCAATCCCAGAATGTTTTGCCCTTGTTTCTGTGTTTCAGCAATCCCAGAATGTTCCGACTGTAAGTGATAGTGTCTCTGAAATTATAAAAAGTATGAAATGACAGAACAATCATTGTCTTTTTGCAAAATGAAAAGAAATCCTGTGCTCCTTGTGTCTCTGTGCTCTGCAGGGATGTTTGACATTGAGGAGAATGATGCTGATTCCATGATGATAATCATCAAACTCAAAGAAAAAAATCCCAGTGGCAATTCAAGTACCATTGCTCCCTCCATGTCTACGTCTATCCCCGATATTTCCCCTAGCTCTAGTATCCCTAGTAATTATGTTACGGATAAAACCAGAGCTATAGAAAATATTGATGGGTACACACTTGAATTCAGTGATGGCTCTTCATCTCACTGGAACACTGGTGTTCCAATCGTCATCAGCAACACACAATTGAAACCATGCACCACCTACCAAATAAATGTCATTGCCACTGCCAACACCAGCCGCATTTGTAGATTAAATGGTACCACAACCAGTTTCACAACCAGACACATAGGTAAGTTTGTAATGGTATGGCACTTCGTGACAGTTCATGTGGGATCTGAAATGTACTGTACATGTTATACCTGTTAAATATACATACATCCCTGTGTGGTAGATACTTATTACTATTCATTCATTAGGCGAGAACGAGTTCAGCTCAAACGTGACCCAGAAAAAACGACACAATTAAAATGTGTTTTGGGACTCACATGTGGAATATAAAGGACTCATGGTGTTTCAAGGAGAACAAGACCTGTGAGGTGACATCATTAATCATACCTGTGGAAAACTGTGGTGTCACCATAAAGCGTGTGCCCCTTGGTATGGAATTTTATATTGTGATTTCCATCCTTCTTAAAACCTAGCTTTCCCAGTGTTAATCTGAATAAGTTTTGCATTTGTGTTTAATATGACTGACAAATAAATTCTTAATGGTCTTATGTGCTCCTATAAATTTTCACTGTATTGTGGTCTAGAGATTCTGCCTGAGAGTCCAGAGTCCTCTCAGTGGGAGGCGCTCAGATTTTAACCAAACAAAACCTGAACTGGGGTCTTGCAGCACTGCAGTACCAAGTCAAATTGTAGTTTGACATTCTCTTTTGTTTAGATTTCTATTCTTATCTGTTATGAAAGACAGAGGAAAGTGTGGGACATTGCAATGGACAACAGTTAGACAAAAATAAAAAGGATCATAATAATATTCAGAAGAAGTTAAAGGTTGTGGACAAAGGCATTGTAATTTGAAATGTGAGAAACAGGGGTTTGACTGTAAAAACTCACATGACTGTATGATTGTGTGTCAAAGCTAATCAAAATAATATGCACAGGGAATTGTCAAATGTTCTGTCCAAAATGTTCTTTTGCAGTTGATCAGATTGATGTCAATTATTCGCCAAAATACCCTATTGTGATTGAATGGACAAATAATCCCAGTGAATGTCAGAATGAGACTTTGGATTTAAACTGTACAGGTAAGAACATTTTTTTTTCATGTCCAGTTCTCCAGATATGGAGTAATACTAATCCTAAAAACATTTAGCATTCATTCATTTAGCAAACATTCATTCATTAAGACTAGGCTTAATCCATGTCCAACTGGCATTTATCTATCATGTTATAAATGTTATTATAATAATGGTAAATATGCATTATAAATGATCTGGAAAATACTTTCTTTTAAGCACTAGATGGTACAGGATGGTACAAAACATTTTCTTTGAAGGACCAGATGGTAGTTGATGAATTAGAACCATTCAAACATTATACCTGCATCGGAACCTACAACAAATCTAATTTAATCCTTCAGGGCCAAATAAATGTGTCCCTCGAATGTGGTAAGACACTATTTATATTATATTTGAAAATTCCAGTCTCAGAATCAGATTATGTATGTGCAAAATCTACACATGCAAATAGAAAAGATACAAATGTTTTTATGCAGTTCTGTCTCTACAGGCACTTGATCATGGAATATAATTCACATCTAACACCACAGCACTGTTGCCATTCTTAGTTTGAATCTTTGATCTGGTTAGGAGGTGAGATAATGGCTACTTGAATATATTTGTGATTTGATGAATGTTACTTCCTTTATAGATGTAAAGGTTACAATGCAAGAGGTTACTGAAAAAACAAGCACGTCACTTACCCTCCACAGTACAATCGAAAGTGAAAAGTGTGCAAAAGTAAATTTCACCCGTCATACCATATGTGTTAAGAATGGTACTGTTCATAAAGGTGCTAATGGTGAGTGATTAAACGTCTTGATCCCTTCAAATAAATAAAAACGTGTATTGAAAGTTAGTGTTATTACTGTAGATTTTGGATGTTATGTGCAATGATAGAATAAAGAATAAATTACATTTAAACCCATTCATAAAATATTAGTGAACAATGATGATAATTTCTTTCCACCTATGCTCAATTTTGTTTGCTTTCCAGATTGCAGAACCGTATCCAATAACCGTACCCAGCAGTGTATCATAAGAGGTTTAGAACATTTTACTAAGTATGACTGTACCACAACTGTGACGTATAGATCATGGCCTACAACAGTGGCTATAGGGGACAAAAAAGAAATCAGGACTGGAGCTGACAGTAAGTCTTTTTTTAGCTACTATTTGAACACTTGCTAATGCACTTGACAATTAGATATTTCAATTGTGCTGCAAGCAAACTTAATTAGAAATATAGCTGCAAGCAGCAATGAGGGGGCCAAGCAGTTAGGCTGGCGCATAGCTGTCAACACTGAGCATTGAAAATAAGGGAGATTTCCCGGGTTTCTCACCCAAAATACAAGAAAATGTCAACATTCGTCCCCAACGTTGGAAGGGTTGCAGTATTAGTCCGTTTTGCAATTACAAGCAATGATAATGACCAGGACAATGACGGCCCCACAAGGTCTCAACAAATCCTGCCCACTGCCTAATATGAGTTTGACACCCCTGATCTAATCTAACATAATGTAACCAAACCCAATGACGGTTGTTGCTACTAGCACAAAGCTATAGAGGGGTCCAGGGGCAGCGTTGAAATTGTGTCTCCCCATTATAAAGTCTGTGATTTTTATCCAGTGGGCATTTCCTTATGGTTCTCACCTGTATTACACCATACAGGACTGCATTTCACTGCATTCTGTTCTGGAAAGGGCCCTATTTGGAATGCTGTCACGTAGGGGCAGCATAGGGGCCATCCTTTTCCATTGGAAGGGGATCTGATAGGGCACTGCATCACATTTTCTCTTCAAGAGGGCACTCATTAAGGCACATTATTATGACCACCGCGCAGCGAAGCGGAGTAATTTGGAGTAATTTTCCATGTGTGTGTGTAGACCCACAAGTATAGCATGGAACCACTGTTTTTGTTTTGATCCATCGCCCCGGACTGGACCTCCCAAAAGGAGGGTAGGGTGGACACAGTTTTATGTGAATATCTTAAAAATTGTAGGGCCTAGGAGGACCACCTTTTTCTGTATGTTGGTCTTAAGGGGCCATGTCAACCCATCCCATAGCCATTCATTTCATGTATAGCACCACCTAGTTAAAAATGAAAAAGCAAAAATTAGGTGTTGTAATCACAATATCTCTGGCTGACATGGTCAAAACTGCACAAAATTGAAAGTGTAGAATCATTATGACACCCTCTGAATGCATGTCAAGGGCCTAGGATGACCAATTTTTTGCGTATGTTTGCCTCCAGGGGCCATGTTAACCCATTCTATATGCACACATGTGCATAAACAGATACACACGCACACACATACATTCACAGTAATCATACGTATGACATACACACACAGTAGACATATGTATGCATGCATGCACACACACACACACACACACACACACACACACACACACACACACACACACAGACACACATACACACACACATAAACATAAACACGTACAGTACACGCACACATGCACACAATTCAAGAATTTCTCAGAATTATGAACAGGCAAGATGGGGGTGGGGTTGTATAAAATGTATTTTACATTTGAAATCTATGAACTAATCATGTTTTGGTACTTGTTGTCTAGCAGATATCAGTGAGAATTGAGTGTGCATAATGCAATTCAGTGAGACAGTTAGAATCATATATGCCTTTCTTTTTAGCCAGCAGCCAGACCAGCAGATACCCTGACTTTGCTGAATTACTGCAGCTAAGCAGGCTTAGTTAGTACTTGGATAAGAGACCTCCTTGGATGAGTAGGTTCCTGCTAGAGGTGGTGTTGGTGGCTGGCCAGTAGGTGGCACTCCTCCCTGTGGCCAAATGCCACCAAACAAATATCAATCCCAATGCCCTATTGCAGTGACAGGGACACTGTACTGCAGGAGATGTTTTCCTTTGCATGAATGTTAAATTGAGGACCTGACTCACCATGGTTGTTAAAGATCCCATGACACTTATTGCAAAGAGTAGGTGGTTCTCTGATTTGCTGGCTAAATTCCCAACCTGGTTTATTCAATTTGGTCTTGTAATCATCCTCCCAGTGTGTAATTGGTTCATTCACTCCTTCACTCTCCATCTGAAACTAGTATGTGGTGAACATTCTAGCACATAATGGCTGTTGTGCATCACTCAGATGGGTGCTACACATTGGTGGTGCTTAGTGAGATTCCGTCTCTCCTGTGAAGCACTTTGAGTGTCAAGAAAAGTGCTATAACTGTAATATGTTGTTGTTACATCACCCCACCCTACCCCTTCCCTTTTTACTCCTGTTAAATATATATATATATATATATATATATATATATATTATGTGTATATATGTACTTTACATTTGATGTTTGTTAACATTGCTAAATGATGGTGATTCACTAGTCCCCTACAGTATGTTGAAGGAAGGAACCAGTTATGCATTATTGTAATAGATGGGCTAGGTTATTGGTAAAGTAGTTGAATAGCACACTACACATGCACACACACGACACGCACAAACATGCACACAAACACATAAACACACACACACCCTCACACACATGCACCCAGACATACAAACACAGCTACATACACAAACACACACACACACACAAAACACACACACAAAAAAACGAACTTACATGCAGGCACACACACTCAATAAACACACACAGAAGCACACATATACACAAAAACAACCACACACTGTGCACACACTTAATTACAAACATACAAAAAAGGAACAAAGTAGGAAATTAACAAAATTTGACAAATCTGACTTTAAAAAATGAGCTGGACTGGTCATATTTTGTACCGATCTGCGGTACATCTAGTTGCATTTGGTTTGAACTGCTTAATCCAGATTTTGTTAACCAGAACCAATCTGGTCCCCATTTCCTAAACTGATATCAAGTTATATATGCCTGTGAGTGAGTGTAATCTTTTTCTGAGCTTTAAGAACTTTTCTGTTGGATGTTCCCTGAGCCAAGAATAACAACCTATGTATATCTAAATGTGTAGTTGCTCTGAGAAAGAATAGGTTTTCTTTTCAAGAACATAAATACATGTTTAAATAGAGGTTTGTCTGGGCAATAATTACTGTTGTGTTTTACAGAACCAATAATATCCGGTAAACCCAAAGTAATAAATGGGCCCACAAATAACGCTTTAAGAGTAACATGTGACCAAGTCAAGGTAAAGTGGAATGGAGAGCAAACAAAGTATCGTGTAATAATACGTTCTGGGACAGAGAAAATTCCGGACAGAACAAACACGGCTTGTAGTTTTCTATTTGAGGACCTCAGCTACTCAACAGAATACACAGTGGTGGTATGTATGCCACTATACATTTTCTTACCTGACTTGGAAAACACATCTATCCTGCTGTCTGTAATACAATCCTCTCTCTGCAGTTTACAGCAGAAAATTCGAAGCATAAATCAGCTGAAATAGTTATCACACAATACACATCATGTAAGTACAACTTGACATAGGCTACATGGATTTTGAAAAAAAATGTTGTTTAATTTTTAAGCATTTTATTTTCCTTGAAGCATTTTATTACTAAATGTGTTGCCATTACATCCTTATTTCAATTTGTTATTAAACTGTAATTGAATTTAATTGAATTGGAAAATGAGTGTCTTTGTTTCGGTCCACTAATTGTTTATTGTTAAAACCACTATTAAACAAATATGGGATTCTTTTGCAGACAATGACAAAGCTGTCATAGGAATCTTGGCCTTTCTCATCATCCTGACTTCCATCGCTCTCCTATTTGTTCTGTATAAAATCTACATTCTCCAGCGAAAGAAGACTAAGTAAGGATTTGCCTCAGCAGGGTCTAAAGGCGTCCTGCAATGTGTACACTTTTGTTTATTATTTGCTTACACAAAGCCCTATGAAAAATCCCTCAAAAGATAATAATAATAATAATAATAATTACATAATAATTAAACAATATAATCATCATCATCATCATAAGTTCCACTTACATGGCGCTTTTCTTAAACCAAGGTCGTTTTACAAAGAGTTAATAACATAAACAAACAGACACATATGAATGTGAGGCTTGATAATGTAAAGCGCTTTGGGTGCTCACAGGAGTTGAAAAAAGCGCTATATAAATGCAGTCCATTTACCATTTACATAGCAATCAAACAAGAGAAAGTAATAAGGAGAGAGATGATAAAAAATATGCAGTGGAGGAGGAGAAAGGCTCATGAAACAGAAAACGTCATGTTCTTGCTTAACTTTACAGTGACCGCTCTGAAGAAGTAATCCCACTTTCAGCAAGTAAGTGAATCTTTTTGTGTCTGAAAGTCAAAGAGGCAAAGATTGATTCACAATCCATTCATTTGTACTTATGGCCTTACAATATCATTCTTTCACAGACCCCTTGATGACAGTGGAACCCATCGCTGCTGACAGCCTCCTAGATGTCTACAAGAAGAAGATCGCCGATGAGGGCCGCCTCTTCCTGGCAGAATTTCAGGTGCATACCTTATAGTTCTACTGATGCATCCATGTACTATCATTCACATGGATGGTTGATTGATTAATTGATTGATTGGTTGATTGGCTTAACTACTGCTTGATTGCCTTGCTGCCTGCAGAGCATTCCAAGGATTTTCAGCAATTACACTGTTAAGGAAGCCAAGAACTCCGAGAACCAAATAAAGAACCGCTATGTTGACATCCTTCCTTGTAAGTATGTTTTTTGTTCTGAAGGAATACATGCATTTTCATGTAAACAAAAACAAGCAATTTTTTGCTTTATTGGGATTAATTTAGTGAAGTTAGTCAGTGTTTTGCATTATACTGTCCATTTTATAGATGACTACAACCGAGTTCAGCTGTCGGCTGCTGGTGGTGGGGGAGAAGCTTGTGCGGACTACATCAATGCCAGCTTCATCGAGGTGAGAACAGCTTCCTCTCAGACCAGCATCCTGCATCTTGTACAGCCCTATGCTCTTCAGCCATGTTTTTGATAATGATGGGTTTAAGAACCAGCCTGCCTCCATGTTGTGGACCCCTGGTCCACCGAGGCCATCTGTACATGGGTGAAGTCTCTGAGTGTTTGTCTCTCTCTCTCTCTCTCTCTCTCTCTTTCTCTCTCTCTGCAGGGGTTCAAGGAGCCAAGAAGTACATTGCAGCCCAAGGTGAGGCTGTGTGAGCTGTTTACTGTGGGCGCAAGTCACTCTGTCTGGATGTCGGTGGTGGGGTTGTGTGTTGTGTGTCTGCTGTACAGGTGATATGTCTCTGTTTGGGGTAATGAGATGTCTGTGCACAGGCCCCAAGGAGGAGACCATGCTGGATTTCTGGAGAATGATCTGGGAGCAGAAGTCCTCCATCATTGTCATGGTGACTCGTTGTGAGGAAGGGAACAGGGTAAGTGCCTTGGCTTGAATTAGCCATCATAACATCAGTTTGATGAATACTTTCATATGTTTTCATTTTTGTTTGACCCGAATGCTTTAAATTGTTTCTTTTACTTCTGGTATATGAAAGGACCGTCAACTTAAACAGAGGGCATGATTACAACTTGTCATTGACCTCTTTATTATTGTTTTTTGGTGACACAGAACAAATGTGCTCAGTACTGGCCATCCATGGACAGAGAAACAGAGATCTTTGGAGACTATGTGTTGAAGATAAAGAAAGAAGACCTCTGTCCCGACTACATTATCCGCCATCTCACCATAATCAATGTAAGTCAGTTATTTCTTTCTTTCTTTCTTTCTTTCTTTCTAGTATGTGACATTGAAGTAGCTGGCGTGCAGTTTAAAACTTCGCTAACTTGTTCACAAACTGAGAGGAACATTAATGACATGGTTATTGTAACAGTAAAACCACATGAGATACATGTAGGTTTCAGCACTGATCCCATTTATAGTGCTATAGGGCAATTCCATGCAAAGGTCATCATGGAAAAAAAAAGTTGTGCATACGCAAATAGAACTGTTGTTAAAATCTTCATTTAGGTCTATATTTTATTGTTTGTAACTGATCTGATTGAATTTGATGGAGAATTACACTCTTTTTACATCATAAATATGGTGTGCAACCATACAGAAACGACATTTTTCACATGGTAATATTATACATATTTAAAAAGTGGATAAATGGACCCAAGGTTCAAACAAATTGTGCCATTTGACAAATTCCAGATTGACAAGGGAATGGTAGAGCAATGTCTATGCTCATCTTGCCTTTAAGTGCACAACTCCTTACATTTGTAAGGCTTTTTGTTTTAAGTCAGCAAGTTCCATGGCCATGTCACATCCATAACGTTTAATAGGAAAAGTTTATGCTACACATACAGTGTTGATGCGACAATGTCCATAGTGTCTGTGCAAAGCTGATTTATATCAATGTAAAGTGTGATGACCAAATTGTGCCACTTTCTTGCTTTTAAAACCTTTAATGGTGCGTTATGGATGTGACGTTATGGATGTAAATTTACAAGACTGGAGACTTTATTATACCTCAAAGCCTATAAAACTGTTCTGGTGGCATGTCAGTTTCAACGCATTTCACCTTAGTGTTTACAATAGACATTTCAAAGATTATTAGGTTGATCAAAACCACAGGGAGGCCTTGCCTAACCATTAGCAAAACAAACATAACATTAAAATACCTCCAGTGATTAGCCTAGCCATAGCCTATTTTCAAGTGGCCTAATAACGAAAATCTGAGCGATTATCTTCCTGTAACTGTCATACTATTGTTGTACAGTAACTGGATTATCGTGTTAGCTGGTGAAGATGGCTGACTTTGCAGCTGGAGTTAACATAGCAACCTCCTTCTGTTGCAGATCTGTTCAGCCTGCCGTTCACGTCTGCTGTGCGGCATAGGGCACAGTTTAATTTTAAATGTGACGCGATATGCCAGCATTTGAAGTGTCAGGTCCTCTGTAGCTAATACCCACAGAGTAACATAAGTAACGGCAGCAATAAACTAGATGTACCGCATAGCGGTACAAAATATGACCGCCTCTCAGTCCTGCATATTCTCTTAGCAAAAAATAAATCCACGCTTGTCAATTTGTCTCCATTTCCTACACCTGCAACTCATGTGCATGTAAATGAGTGTGTGCATATGTGAGTTTGCTTTTGTTTATAAGTGTGTGTGTGTGTGTGTGTGTGTGTGTGTGTGTGTGTGTCTGTGTGTCTGTGTGTGTGCATGTGCGTATGCGTGCGTGTGTTTGTGTGTTTATGTGTGTGTGTGTGTGTGTGTGTGTGTGTGTGTTTTGCATGCTCACATGCGTATGCGTGCCTGTGTTTGTGTGTTTATGTGTCTGCATTCATGTGGGTGTTTGTTTGTGCGTGTGTGTGTGTGTGTGTGTGTGTGTGTGTGTGTGTGTGCTTGCCTGTCTGTATGTGTTTATGTTTGTGTGCTTGCCTGTCTGTGTGCGACTGTGCGTGCGTGTGTGTGTGTGTGTGTGTGCATGTGTGTGTGCACATGTACTTTATGTGTGCAAATCACAAATGAGTGGGTATGGGTTAGGTTGATCACGGGCTCTTGAGACTAACATACTATAAATATTTTGTCATCTTGGGTTAACGGTTCAGGTAGGGCTAGTTATTTAAGAGAGTGGCCACCAAGTTTCATGTTCCCTGGTGTTTCAGTAACCGGGGAATCACTGACCAAAATTGATGACGGTAAAAGAAAAAAATAAATGTATTTTTTGTATTTTAAATTACTTGTTGTCCTGATTCTTCCTGTGTCTCTTAGTGGGCACTGAGGAAGCAATAATTTCATCGCTAGTTTTTCATGATTACTATTTCAATTGTTTCATATAAAAATTCACTACTTAATTATGTGTTTTATGTAGTTTGTCGAGGACTGGTTCAGACCGCGTCACATCCATAGCGATGAAACCGTCACATCCATAGCGCCAGTTTTTCCTACATAATGCATTACGAAAATGACGCATAGTTACAAAAACACACTTTTTGTGTTCATTCAAGTCTCCTTCATGCTACATATATCATAGTTTCGGCAGTTTCCTTCAAAATTCACAGAGTTTGTCGCATCCATAACGCTGATAAAATGCCTTGTATTCTTAGGATGAAATTGATTATATGAAATTTGAGGATTTCTCAGTATTCAGAGGACAGAGGTTACATTAAAAGTTATGCAAATGAATTCACTGATACTAATTTTGCCCCCACTCTAAGGCATTTTGTTTACCAATATGAGTCCAACTGTCACATCCATAACGCTGGAACTGCCCTGTAGAAAAATGTGCACAACAATTATTTCACAAAACATTTGTCTCAAACAGGTATTTTCTATCTTAATTAGCATCAGTGTGTCAAATTTTATATTTTCAAACACTCTTTCTTGAAATAGTGAAATTTTACAGTGAGGCATTTAGTTGTTAAAGAAAGAGAGTCATATAGCTTATAGACTACATTATAGATTGAAAAACTTGAGGCCGTCATCTTAAAATTGAGAGAAACTAGTGTAACTTGAGATGAAGAGACAGAAAGAATCAAGACAGTCAACATTCACTGACACCTGTGGCAAATATTTCTCTACAAGTGTACCTACAGGTGAATTGTTGCTGTTTTGAAAACAAGGATGTTGCACCAAATATTGATTTGATAAGATGTATTGGTTTACTTTGTATATGTTGTTATTTTATGAGTACATACTATATAGTTATTTTAAGTCACTCTTACATTACCCTTTTTTGGTTACACTTTACTTGACAGCATCGACATAAGAGTGACATGACACTGTCATGAACGTGTCATAAACAAGTCATAAACGTTTATGACATAACGCTTCTGTTATTAAGTTACATTCGGTTTTTGTCATAACAAGTTAGGGTTAGTTTTAAGGTTAGGGTTAGGGTTAGGGATAGAGTTAGGGTTAGGATTAGGGTTAGAGGCTAGGATTGGGGTTAGGATTCATGTGTCATGACAGTGTCATGTGTTCATGACAGTGTCATGTCACTCTTATGTCGATACTGTCAAGTAAAGTGTTACCCTATTTTTTTTCAAAAGTGTAGTAAGTACAGAAACATCCTCATATTCTGAATACTGAAGGGAATAACTATGTTATGGCATAGGGCTAGCATTATAACCATTTTAACAGCCAATAAAATGTGTGTGTTCGGTTGACTAAAACCACCCTGAGTTTCAAACAAACATTCTGCCAAGGCACTCGACAACACGATAAAAATAAAGCCTAGCATGTTGTGTATTACAATGCAAGCCAGTGTGTCTGTGCGCACGCTCTAATGTGTGTAACTGGATGCATATGTGTGTGTATTTTTGAACTTGCGCATGTCTCCTTTTGGTGTTACATTTGTAAGCTTCTCTCTCTCTCTCTGTTCATGTGTCTCAAAAAAGCAATGTATGTGTGAATGTTGTGGGTAAGCACAAGCACATGTGCATGTGTCGTGTGTGAAAGAAAGTGTGTATGAATGTGTGTGTGTGTGTCTGTGTGTGTGTGTGTGTGTGTGTGCGTGCATATGTGTGCATGTGTGTACTCGCATGTGTGTGCATGGGCCTGCAATGGCACTTTTACACCTGTGCAAATGTTTCAGCGCAAGGATAAGTCACCTGAGAGAGAGGTGACCCACATCCAGTTCACCAGCTGGCCAGACCATGGCGTCCCCAGCGAACCACACCAGCTGCTGAAGCTGCGTCGCCGTGTCAACAGCTTCAGCAACTTTTTCAGCGGCCCCATTGTTGTGCACTGCAGGTGGGGCACTCGAACATCCTACACCACAAAACAGAGAATTCCAACCAAAGTGGGACAGTGTAAATATGTGTAGCATCTTGTTTTGGGGGAAATGGGTCTGAGGGTATTGTGTTAGTACATTGAAGAGCGTGTTGTTAATATTACTTAAAGGTACCATCAGCAATTCTAGATGACGTTAGATCAGTTGATATTTGAACCAAACACCAACAAAACACCAGAGAAAGAACTCACCAATCCCCTCCCCAAACTCCTCTTTCACCAACAAAATACCAGAGAACTCCTCTTTAATTTCCCCAAACTCAAACACATAGTGTATGCGTAGAGCAGTAATATGTAATGCACATGATCATTACACACGATCAGTGTCAGATTATTATTGATTGAAGTTTTAGGCTTTCTAGACTTATTGGTCCCTTTAACCAGTTCAAGGGTATGGCCATTTCTACAACAGTAAGAACTGGTGCCAATTTTCTTGGTTCACTTAATATAGCTGTAGTCATTGTCACACTCTTTTAAAAAAATGTTTTTACAGAACTTAGCACTTAACACTTAACCCTCAAATACAGACTGTCATAGCCTCTAAGGGCTGTTTCAGACCGGGTGCGTGGCGTGAGCTGCATGGCATGTCCGTTTTTATTACGGCTCCCAACAGGTTAGATCTTGCACACCGCCTACGTGACATGCACGCCTCAGGCGTAGCTCGAGCCGCGCCGAAAACGCGCGCATGCTAGAAATAGGGCCGACGCCTATTTTTCACGCGACACGCAAGCGTGTTGGAAGCGTTTCCGTTCAAAACAGTGAAGGGAAAAAAATGAAGAGACTTTTTAATTGTCAGAGAGGCCGCCGCAGCACCGCGTCAGACACGTTTCTGGTCAGCAAGGACATAGAAAACGCCACGCAGCCGCCACGAAACTGACACGTAACGTTCACACCATGCACCCGGTCTGAAACAGCGCTTGAGGTGGGTAGTGATGAAATTCACTGCACGTTTCCTCATTACAGCTTTGTTTCGGTTTGTTTGCTGCTTGCTGAGGTTTCCTCCAAGAGTCCTCTGAACCTCACCACTAAAACAGGATTCTCTTCCATCATGATGAAACTATCTACAGTACAAATAACTCCTGAGTTGTCCTGAGGAGTGTGCCGAGGTCTACAGTAGAGCTGTCAGGAAACTCACAGATTGGATGCAAGCACTAAGCCCAGGCTTAATACACAGTGTAATACAGAATTTAACAAAGCTGCTAAAATCCAAAATGACCCACTGAAAAATGAATTGAATTAATTAAATTTCAAAGGACAGGGGAAAATGTTCAGAAATAACCAATATGTGCAGCAGGTGATCAACTGAAAACAGCCAAGTGAACAAAGGGAAGCCATAACTAGTGAGGGAAACTGGACAGGTATTGGCTAGTAGGCCAGAAGAGAGGGAATGCCATAACTAGTGAGGGAAACTGGACTGGAGTGAGGGAATGCTGTGTTGTAGGCCTGACAGGTGCCCAGTAATGATGTTTCTCTGCTCTGCCGTTGTGTCCTCAGTGCTGGGGTGGGCCGCACAGGCACCTACATTGGCATCGATGCCATGATGGAGAGTCTGGAGGCAGAGGGCGTCATGGATATCTATGGTTACGTGGTGAAGATGAGGCGCCAGCGCTGCCTCATGGTGCAAGTAGAGGTGAGAAGTGTGTGTGTGTGTGTGTGTGTGTGTGTGTGTGTGTGTGTGTGTGTGTGTGTGTGTGTGTGTGTGTGTGTGTATGTGTGTGTTTAGTGGGGAGATGGAGGCGATGCGCCTCATGAACTTCATTATTCTTTTTATTCATGTGTGTGTCTGCTCGCCCAGGCCCAGTACATACTGATCCACCAAGCACTGATTGAGTTCAACCAGTTTGGAGACACAGAGGTGCCCCTGGCAGAGCTGCATTCCTCCATCACCATGCTGCAGCGCAAGGACTGTGATGAGCCCACCCTAATGGAGGCAGAGTTCCAGGTGTGTTCATCCATTTACATGATAACTGATTGGTTAATTGGTTGGGTGGTTAATTTGATTGGGTGGTTAATTGAGTGGGTGGTTAATTTGATTGGGTGGTTAATTTGATCATGTACTTAATGTCTTCTTTCATCTCAATACTCAATAATAACCCTCTTGCGTTTGCTTACATAACGTCCTTGTGATGTTATATTACAGAGGCTTCCCAAGTACAGAAACTGGAGAACCTTCAACACTGCAATCAGTGAGGAGAACAAGAAGAAGAACCGTGACTCATCCTACATCCCATGTGAGCACTGTTCCCTCTTTCCCAAGAGAACACTGACGTATGGGGTCCAAGCCGGTCCCATTAAATGAGTGTCTGAATTGTAACTACCAATTGATTACATGTATGGACCCTTTCAACAATAAAAACAACAACAATGCTTGAACGTTCTATTTGGGCCCCAATCTACTTCCTCTGCATTAAGATAACATATGGAATGTTAAAAAGGAAGTCTTGTGGGGCCAACTATGATGCTGATAATGGAACTCTCTTGAAAGGGTCCATTGTAATGGATTATGCCAGATAACTACAATGGCGGTTATGTATGTGCTGGTTACAGACGACTTTAACAGAGTTCTAGTGAAAATAGAAGAGGAGACAAGCCGTGAAAGTGATCAGGAAGATGACGACGATGACTACTCTTCCTCTGATGATGATGAGGAGGAGTCCACCCAGTACATCAATGCTTCATACATCGATGTAAGTCTTTGCCTAGGGTACTCAAATCATGTTAAAATCCTCTTCCAAATTACTTTAGTAAACTATACCTCTGAACCTGTAATTCTGATCATGTTTTTTTTTTCCTGTTCATTGTTCAAATTCAGGGCTACTGGAGTCCAAAAAGTCTGATCGCTGCTCAGGGACCACTGGCATGTACCATCCCTGAATTCTGGCAGATGGTCTACCAGAAGAAAGTCAGAAACATCGTCATGCTCTCCAAGTGCAAGGAGGGTGACCAGGTTGGTTGGTCAGACATCACGGTGCATCCTTACAATTATGTGGACATAGAGAGTCAATCACTTAGCCATTACATGATGTTTGTTGATTTGAATGTTTAATGTTGATTTCAATTGTGTGTCCCATGTAAGGAGCTGTGTGCCGAGTACTGGGGCCAGGAGAAGAAAACCTACAAGGACATCAGCGTAGAAGTGACAGAACCCATCACCTCTCCAGCTTACATCAAGAGGACCATCCAGTTACAGCATGCCAAGGTGATGTGATGTTGGTTGTGTTTGCTCTCCTGATTGTGACTGTGTTCTGTTGTATGAGGGCAAAGTGCCAGTGTTACACAAGGCAACAGGCCCAATGATTTCACAACTTAGTTGGTTTCCGTTTTTGAGGAAATGGAGGAGGGGAAATTTCTTGATTGCAACCTGGGTATTCCACCATTTCTTTGTCACGTGACATAATCTTAACACCATTTTAAAGCAACATTATGTAGTTCTTTTACTGCAAATGACGACTTCAAACTCATAATACGGAGAATGGTGTCCCTGAAGTTGCCAATGCATGTCAAGAATGCCTGGTATTGCACTATGTAACATTGTTGGGTAACAACACTTAACTTGACGGTATCTACATAAGAGTGACATGACACTGTCATAACTTGTCATGACAAAAACCAAATGACACTTGACAGAAGCGAGTGATAAAAGTGTTATGTCATAAACATTTATGACTTGTTTATCATTTTTATGACACATTCATGGCAGTGTCATGTCACTCGTTATGTACAGTAGATACCGTCAAGTAAAGTGTAACCCAGAAGGCAGAGAAGTTGTCAGGCAGAAGGCAGAGAAGTACTGTATTGTTGCGCTCAGATGATCGTTTTTAAGTCCAGGTGCATTAGAACCAATAATGTGAAGATGAGGCTGTAAGTGGTTCGCAGTAGTCTTTTTTCAGAGTGCGAACCACTCGTCTTGTACCTGAAAGGAACATTACTCTTTTTGTCAATTTTTGACACAATGGGGTCTGTTTCCCAAAACCATAGTTGCTAACTAAGCGCACCCCTAGTCACTATTTTAGTGCCATTAGGGTAACTAGTACATTGGAACTTAACAACAAGGAGTATAAATACCATTTCCTACATTATGTTGATTTAAGGTGCAGACAGCCATTCTAATCCAAGACATTCTTTATCCTAATCCCCATGGTCCATTCAGTGTGCACATGAATGTGTGAATGTTCAAGCTTTGCAAATGCAAAACAAGCCATATACAATTCAAACCTACAGATCGACACCTTCCTTCAGTAGTACAAATGGAAGAGTGTAATTTGATTGGCTGGTAGACTCCATTATCAACAACATTTTGCCAGAGAAGTGGACTCCACCTTTAATTTGAACACAGAGTGAACTCAGATGATAACAAGTGTCTCCTCTTCTGTCCTCTGCAGAGGAAAGATGCTCGGCAGGTGAAGCAGTACCACTTCCAGAACTGGCCAGAGCAGGGTTTGCCCCAGAACCCCCAGGAGCTGATGGACATGATCAAAGCCATGAAGCAGAGCATTGGCAGCAGCAGGACGGACAAGAGCGTCCCGGTGGTGGTACACTGCCAGTGAGTCTCACCGTTAGGTCCGGCCAATGCAGGCTTAGACATGAGACAATTGTACAAGGATACAAGGATACAAGGATACAAGGAAGTTTATTGTCACATGCATATAGTTACTGGAAGTAAGAAATGCAGTGAAATTATGTCTGGTGTCAGCCTATTTGTGCATTAATGGGGGGGGGGGTAAAAAGTGCAGTAGAAGAGGGGTTTAGTAGATTAAGTGGCAAGGGCTGCATAAAAAAGGTGGGGGAGGATTGGGATTGGGTGGGGGGCACCAACAAAAGGAGCACCCAAAGAGCAACAGGGGCAGGAAAAATTCCCTTACCAAGGGAAGAAACCTTGGGCAGATCCACGGCTCAAGGGGCTAACCCAACTGCCAGGGGTCTTGGTGTGTGTGTTGGGGGGATGACAGGGGGAGAGATGGGATAGTGTGCTGTGTATGTGGGGGAGAGGGCAGTGTGCAATATGTGTGTTGGAGAAGCTTCCTCATGAGACAATGTGCTGTGTATTGGGGGGCAGTGTGCTGTAAGTATGTTGGGGATGTGTGTTGGAGAAGCTTCCTGATGAAATAATGTGCTGTGTATGTAGGGGGCAGGGACTTACTATTGCAAGCAGAATACTGTATGTAATGTATGTGAGTGATGACAGTGAAGATGTGTGTGTGGGCGGGAGGGGAGTGGAGCAGTGACTGTGTGTGTGTGTGTGTGTGTAGTGTGTAGGTGGGTAGGTGGGGGCAGTGTGCTGTAAGTATGTAGAGGATGTGTGTTGGAGAAGATCCTGAAGACAATGTGCTGTGTATGTGGGGGGCAGTGTGCAGCAAGTATGTAGAGGAGGCTTACTGTAGCAAGCAGTGTGCTGTATGTATGTGAAGTGATGACAGTGATGATGTAAGTGTGTGTGTGTTGGGGGGGGGGGGGGTCAGGGACTTACTATTGCAAGCAGAGTACTGTATGTAATGTATGTGAGTGATGACAGTGAAGATGTGTGTGTGGGCGGGAGTGGAGCAGTGACTGTGTGTGTGTGTGTGTAGTGTGTGTGTGTGGGTAGGTGGGGGCAGTGTGCTGTAAGTATGTAGAGGATGTGTGTTGGAGAAGATCCTGAAGACAATGTGCTGTGTATGTGGGGGGCAGTGTGCAGCAAGTATGTAGAGGAGTGCTGTATGTATGTGAAGTGATGACAGTGATGATGTAAGTGTGTGTGTTGGGGATGGGGGTGGGGTGGGGGGTGGGGGGGGCAGAAAGGCTAGGCAATCAAGGACATGGGTAGATGGAGGAGAAATCAAAAATAATAAATAAAAAGTGTGCAAAAGTTGGAGAAAGTCAGATATGTGTGTGTGTGTGTGTGTGTGTGTGTGTGTGTGTGTGTGTGTGTTTTTGACGTGTGATGAAATAAGAAAATAAATAAAAGGTCTGTAGCATAGGGAGAGGGATGTAAAAGTGCTAAAAGTCTTGTAGGTGTGTGTGTGTGTGTGTGTGTGTGTGTGGGGGTCATGAGTGCTGAGGAGTGAATGAGTGCAAAGTCAGTATAGTGTGAGTTCAGAGTTGGGAAATGTTTGAGAGTGCTGAGGAGTGAATGTGTGCAAAGTCAGTATAGTGTGAGTTCAGAGTTCGGATGTCCTGGGGATAAAACTTCTCCTGAGTCTCTCAGTTCTGGCTTTGTGACTACATAAGCGTCTTCTTGATTTCAGCGGTAGGAATAATCCATTGTTAGGATGAGAAGAGTCCTTCAGAATCTTTTGGGCTCTTAGGAGTACTCTTCTGGAATAGATATCTTGTAGAGCAGGGAGTTGAGTTCTTATAGAATGCGTTCAGCTGAGCGCACTACTCTCTGCAGAGTACTACAATCTCTAACTGTGGAGTTCCCATACCAGGTGATGATGCTACCAGTTAGAACACTCTCAACCGCTGAAGTGTAGAAGGCCTTCATGATGGATGTAGAAACTTTGAATTTCCTTAGCTGACGAAGGAAGTAGAGTCGTTGTCTGGACTATATACTGCAATCACAAGGCCTTGGTCGTCATGTAGCCCCATCAGCACCTTTGTGTTTAGTGCATATTTCCTCATAAAGAAAATTAATTAATGACTAAAATGTATTTTGGTTTGAATTAAGGAGCAGTGAGGGGTTAAGTGCCTTGCACAATGGGCACTTCAGCCGTTCCTACTGGTCTGGGTTCGAACCGGCAACCCTCCGATTACAAATCCCTAACCAGTAGGCCATGGCTGCCCCAAATATCCCACATATCAAATTTGAATATTCAGCACTTGTTATAATCCTGGCTATTTATGCTACAATGGAAGCAAGTAAATGGTGCAAAGTAGCCTACCTAATATATGAAGTGGAATTACTCATTCAGACACTGTTTTATTTTGTTTTAAAGAAACGGAACTAGTCGCACTGGCATTTTCTGTGCCCTGTGGAACCTTGTAGACTGCACAAACACAGAGAACCTGATGGACATCTTCCAGGTCTGCAAAAGTTTACGCAAGGAACGTCAGGGAATGATCTCCGAATTTGTAAGTCAACCAATACCACATCATCTGGATTTTTCTAAGAACAGCATGAGACTTTCTTGACAGACAAATCAGTCTCAGGAAGTCACAGCACTGACAATGTTCTCATATCTGCTTCCTTATCTTGTATTTACTCCTGCGTAGGAACATTACCAGTTCCTGTACCAGGCCATGGGGGGAGCCTTCCCCGTGCAAAACGGCGAGGTCAGGCAGACTGTGCCGGCTGTGGACTCGGTGCAGATTGTGAATGAGGTTCCTGCAAGCACTACCACCGATGACCAGAAGGTGGCGGAAACCGCACCAGTGCAAGCAGCCTCCTCAGCGGCCCAGGAAGAGTCGAAGGAGGACGCTGAGAAAGAGAAGGAAGCAGATAACGCTGTTGAGAGTAGCAGCTTGCTACCAGCAGGGGGAGCCAGTGAGGCGGTTGAGGCAGCAGCCCAGCCCAGTGCTGCCAATGGCCCAACTATAACAGTTGATGTTTGAGAGAGGGAGTGACAGATTACAGTCAATGAGTTACAGCTGTAGCAAATTATCTTGTCAGAGGCTTATTTGAATTGCTTGTATAAATGAATAAATAACAGCTCTCTCTGTGTCTTGAGATTTGTAATATGCATAAAATATCATTTTCATATAGCAAATGTGTGCATAATTTTAAGTAACATTTGGTTTATTTCATTGAATGTATTGTAAAAATCATTATGGCATACTGAAACTAAATTATAAGACTTTTTTTTTATTATTCATTATGTACAAAACAATCATTCAAGTTAAAAAATGTATGCGTTTGCACTACATTGCTCTTTTCAAACTAAACCATTTTTTAAAGGAATATTTTATTTCCATGCTTGTATTTGAGTAAAAATAAATAAATAAAGGCATTCTAGAATATATTATTTTATTTTTATCTCCCTTAAAGGGGTGGTTCAGGATTTTGGACATAGGACCTCATTTCCAAGTAAGCAAGTGTGATATTTATCAGTGGAGACCGTTTTCAACACGTTTCATCCAGTCCTTCTAATTGCAGAGTTCGCAGGTGCTAGGCTAGCGCAAGTCAACGGTATGTGCTAGCCTGCCACTAAAGACAGTCTTACCCACACCCAAGGCAAATAAATTATAACGCCAGACTATCGATGTAAATGTCTGTATTGACAGTGTTATTTCTAACGCTATTCTATCCTTGCATTTCAACGATCGCATTACATTTTGAGGGACTAGTTTCTTTAGCAGCGAATTATACTTGCTCCGGTTAGTAGTACTACGCCCGAAAAGTAAACAGTAAAAGCGCACTCCAATGGGGATACCTAGTAGTAGCCTTGGTAATATCAGTCCGCTGAGTTGCAAAATGACTACTAACAACTTTAGGGACCAAAGTATAACTATTGCAACGCGATGCAAGGGTAGTTGTATTTCTTACACTATTCTATCAACACAGACATTTACATCGATTTTCTGGAATTTGCCTCAGGTGTACTTTGGAGTGGGTAAGACTGTCTTTAGTGGCAGGCTAGCACATACCGTTGACTTGCGCTAGCCTAGCACCTGCGAACTCTGCAATTAGAAGGACTGGATGAAACGTGCTGAAAACGGTCTCCACTGATAAATATCACACTTGCTTACTTGGAAATAAGGTCTTATGTCCAAAATCCTGAACCACCCCTTTAACAATGGAATTCTCATCTCTGATTGGCTGGTGGGGTGGCTATTAATTCTGAATAACGGGACACCTTTGAAGTAGATCTGGTAAAAAAGGTTTAATCACTGTTCCATATCAATGCTTAGGAATGGTAACTATAACAATCATAGAACGACGGTTGAGCTTGGAAGCAGGCTTTGCAACAATGGAATCAAGTGTAAACAAGTTAACTGTACATGTTATCGCTGTTATAGGGCCAAAGAAAGTTGTACAACAGACTGAACAAGCTTCTTTTTAAACGAAACCTCGTCGGCTGTTATCCCTTGCATGATATCCCTCCTCTTCATTGCTGGGAAAGACCTGACAAAAATCATGCTAAACACTGGTGGAGTACATCTCATACCTGAAACACAGTGTGGTTTCCGAAAGGCCAGATCCACCACCAGCATGATCTTAGTCCTGAGGCAGCTACTCGAAAAAAGAGAAACGCAAGGACCTCTACATATCCTTTACCTTTATTGACCTCAGAAAAAGCCTTTGACACCATAAACCATGAGATGCTCTGGCAACAACACTCCAAACTTGGGGTTCCACCCAAGTTCCTCTCCATCCTGCAGCAACCTCATGATGGGATTCAAGCCAGAGTTCTCAATGGGAGGACTCTAATCAGTAACCTGACCCTAGCCAGATGAATGTCGTTCCGCTTAGCTCCGCCTAGCTTCACTCACATCCATCTGGGACCTCTTCCATTGAGAGTGATTTCTCCAACCAACTTTATGGTTTAGCCAATCAGGGCCGAGGGCGGAGTTTCATAGATGTGACATAGCGTAGAAGCGACTGTGAGTCTGTTATTAGCGTCACGGGTTGGCTTCGATGTGAGTGGTTGAAGTAGCACGTCAATAGATGACGGACAAGTGGCTTATTCAATCATATGCAAGCATTTTTTGATTAGGCCCAGCCTTCTGAAGCAACACTTCAATGGATCGGTTCCAGATGGATGAGTGGAGCTAGGCGGAGCGAAATTCATCTGGCTATTGCCAGGTTATCTAATCAGAGCCCTTCAAGGTCAATGTCAGGGATAAACAAGGCTGTGTCCTAGCACCGGTCCTATTCAACCTCCTCTCAGCCATTACCCACCTTTTCCACCATATCATGGGACAGAAAGATGGTGTCCACCTGGAGCGCCAAGTCAATGGAAGCCTGTTCAACATCTGACAGCTTCAGGCCCATATGAAGACAAAGACCTGCCAAATATACAAACTCCAGTATGCAGATGACTGCGCCGTTCTGGCACACAGCCCAGACCCCATGCAGTACACCCTAGATACAATCTCTGGGCTATATCAATCCTTTGGCCTTCAAATCAACATCAAGAAAACTGAGGTCATGGCCTAACTCACCACCCATCCCTCGTCATTCCCCAGCTTCCATATCAGTGGGAGTCCAGTCCACTCAATCTAGTCCAGCGGTTATACAGCAGCAAGTATCTTGGGTCTTCACTCTCCTCCGACTGCTCCCTTGACAGTGAAATAAAATGCCGTTTCAACAAAGTCTCATCAGCCTTTGGACAACTCTGCAAAAGGGTGTTTCACAGCAAAAAACAAAAAGTGCTGTTTGCCTCTCCATCCTGCTCTATCGGGAAGAAACATGGACCTTCCATTTAAGATGCCTGCAAAAACTCCTCAGCCTGTCTTGGGAAGATTGAATCCCCCACACTGAGATTCTCTCCATGTCCAAGACCATCTACATGGAGGCAGCGTTGGAGTAAAGGCATCTTCGGTGGGTTGGTCACAGCATCCTCATGCCTTACTTCCAAAACCCCTCTATGGGCAACTCAGCAACTCCAGGAAGAGCTGCTGGAGGACATAAAAGGCACTACAAGGACTTCACAAAACTTCTCCTGTAGCGCTGTAACATCAACCCCAAGCCGATTAAATATTACCTTTCACTCTCTTTCTGTGGTGAAGCACAGCCATTACTACTGCAACAGAGATGGCAGTCAACAGGACCAAACTGAATCCTGCACCCACTAACAAAACCTCTTTTTCATGTTAGCGTTTGCCACATTTTTCCTGCTTATGGAGTCACGCTCTTAGTTCAGTACAGTTGCAAATCGCAACAGTTCCAAAGGCTCAATGCAATACTCTGCTGGCATTTACACTCTTTGAATATTTTTTTCTTATAAGACAGTTGCAAACAGCTGAAGTCTCTACAGCAGAGGTGGGCGAGGTTCTGGCAATTGTGAGCTGGTTGGAGGGCAGCAAACACACCCACATTCTCAGTCACACACAGTCATTTGACTGAACCTTTAACAATCAACAGGCATTCTATCAAGCGGGAAGACGCACACAAGTCCTTTAGCTGGTAAATGCTTATTGTACAATCCCTTTTCCAAAAAGTTGGGTTTGAGTAAAATATAAATAAAAACACAATGTGATAATATGCCAATTACATAAGCCCATACATGGCTGCAAGAAGAGCACTAACCAACGTATCAAATGTTGAAACTGACCAGTTGACCTATTTTCTAGAACATACATGCTCATCTATTCTAGAACATTTAATGCCACCAATCACCAATTTTTTAATACCACCAATGTCTCAAAAAAGTTGTTACGACAAAGACAACACCAGGAGGAATATTTCCCTATCTGGCATTACGTTTGGGTATAAAAAAAAGAGCATCACAGAGGTAGAGTTTCTAGGAAAGTAAACATGTGGAGGTGTTCATCACTCTAAAAACTAGCAACGAGTAAGAAGGAACAGCTATGATAAGGGATCAGATTCCAAAAATAATTCAGTGGAAATGCATGGATTCCAGTTTCTTCCAGTAGCAGCAACTGGAATCCATGCATATCATAGCTGTTCATTCTTACTCGTTGCTCGACTTATCGTGACTAAATTCAAGATGGCTGCAAACGCTAAACTTCGTGAAGATACTGTTTGTATAAATCGTCTTGTAAGTAAACTACCAGTGCTTTTTCAAAGTTCTCAATGTCTCGTTTTAAATGTCAGGGCCCTCGGAAGTCTACCAATGAAGTGTGGAGATACATTGAGCCTCGTAAATGGGTGCAAAACAGTGATTTATTTGCATGGCTAGCCCGATGCCGAAGCACCACTATTGAAAAAGCTGTTGGTAGCATCGGCTAACTAGCGCCAGATTTTGGAGTGCAGGGGACAAGCCGAGATGGGCTATGAGACATACGTTCACACTCGGTATCATGTTTCAATACACTTTAGGTCAATATCACACCGGAATTCTCCTTTAAGGGCCTCCCACTAATTGTCGCATATGTGGGAGGGGGGGGTTGGGGGTCCTCCCCCAGAACATTTTTAATTTGTTTGATGTGATTTCCTGTATTCTGGTGCATTTTGGGGATGGCCAATGCTAAATTCAATCAGATTCATAGCCTACATCCTGATTTGTTGATATTGAGGCAATGATTCCATGCAAAGGCTTGGGCTTCAGGGCCCCCTGACCCCTTGGGCCCCTGTAGGCCCGTGCAGTAATCCATCCTTGAGTAAGCCTCACATAGGATGAGGGGAACACATCATTCCAGCTAAGCATTCAATCATGAATAATGAATATTGAATATTATTATATTATATATTTGGTAACACTTTACTTGAAGGGTGAGTTTATAACACATTCATAGCAGCTGTCATAAACTACACATAAGGCATTCATGACTGTTTCATGACACATGACTCAACATTCATACCAAACCTTTCATGAATATGGAAGACAGAACGACGACAACTTGCCAAAATAAAAGTCCAACAATCGCAAAGCAGTATTGCTGTTTTTGTTCCAAACCTCTTACCTGATCACGTCACATCTGAGTCAATGGGCTACTCAGTGCCAAAAAGACAGAACATGGTCAAGCAAATAATTTTTGTTTCATAAAAATGTATTTGTTTTATATGATTTAACCTTTGCAGATGATTTCTCATCTTTCTTTTACTGGGAATGTCTAACCGTTCCAGGTTACACAAATACGGGTCAGCTGAATGTAGGCTAGTTTACCTCCCAGTGTTAAACTCAGTGATTATGAATACTTCACAACTTGTATAGTAAAGTGACATTTGATGTAGACTTCATAAGATATTCATGAAATATTTAGCCCATTCACCATTGGTTTGGAACAAAAACGGCAATGCTGCTTTGCGATTGTTGGACTTTTATTTTGACAAGTCGTCGTCGTTCTGTCTTCCACATTCATGAAAGGTTTGGTATGAATGTTGAGTCATGTCTCATGAAACAGTCATGAATGCTTTATGTGTAGTTTATGACAGCTGCTATGAATGTGTTATGAACTCACCCGTCAAGTAAAGTGTTACCATATATTTTAATAAAGGTGGCGTAAGCAGAATATAAGCATGAGACATTTTTTACAGAGGAAAATTACATAGAGTAAAAACAGTCTCTAGTATCCTGTAAGTGACATCATGCTCTGTCTGCCACTCATTGCCCGTAGTAGCTGGTCATATTTTTCATGTGTGGCATTCTGAATCCATCTTTAAATTCGGGAGCTTGGGACACTGGCAGTTGGAATTGTTTGTTTAATCAAATTCCAAAGACAGTCCAAAGTAGCCTGGGCTATTCGAAGTATCAGTACACATAATGTTTCACATTAATTTGAATAGCCACTACATCCATGTTGGCGTGTTGTTGCAAAATTTGTGGAATCATTTTATGCAAGCAAACCGCATTCAAAGGCAGTCTTTATTGAGGTCAGACATGATAATCATCAAAACATCTTGCACTCGCTTTTCACCTGTTTGCGCTGATTCAGCCTGCCAACGCTCTGCCTCTACCCACTCTGGTGCAGCGCTGTGTGAGAGTGGGAGTGGCAGTGGAACGGCAAAAGTGAATGTGCTTCTTTTACCGATATGTAAAGATATCTTTTGCATTTCTTATCCAAACAACGTCAAACTTGGCACTGCACTCACTCATTCCTGCAGCAAGACACCTGCCAAGTTTGAAACCAGTCGGACTAACAGTTCGACAGCTCTGCGAATAACACACAAACACACACACATAAACAGACGTTCCTGTCAATAATAGATAGATGCCTCCATGGTTGAAGAAAGGGGATAAAGCACTGTAAGAAACTTAAATGAAGACTAACTGAAGCCTGCTCCCATTCCTATATTTCCATATCCATATTTCCACAACGCGTTTCGCTTTTGCTTAGTCAGGTTCAACAGCGAAACGTGTCGTTCACGCCAATTAAATAACTAGATGTACCGCATAGCGATACAAAATATGACCGCCGCTCAGTCCTGTACATCCGTTCCGCGAAAATAAATCACACTTCAATTTGTCTCCATATTTTACTCCATCCCCCACTCTTGAAACTTTTGTGTATGCTTGTTTGGCATGCCCGAGTGTGTGTGTGCGGCTGCACAGAAAGTAGCCTACTGGTGCTGAAAAGGTGAATAGATTGTAGAATAGCCAAAGAAGATGTAGCATTGTTATAAAACCTTTAAAATCTCTAAACAATCACAAGTAGGGCAGTTCATCACAGTTCATCCATTGCAACTGGATTGATGAAAGGTCACTTACACCTGTAGGCTACATTGTATTTGGGAAAAGCAAAAGGTATCAGCATAATGTTATTTATTTATTTATTTATTTATTTATTTATTTATTTATTTTTGTGTATTTATAAACAAAAACATCTCTGTCAGTTCCATGCCGTTTTCAACAGCTATCAAAAACAAAGGTCATTTTTGGATGGATGGATTTTTTGTGAATGTTTCTTCTTCTACATAAGATTTTAGTCATCTTTAGTTCATGTAATACTTTATTGTCAATGCACAAATTAATTGTTGTTGTTTAATTCCGATTGAGATATACACGCTCTGGCTATTCTAAATGCAAAAATGCATCAGGGAGTTATGACAAAACGGTAACTAACAAAAACTGCCTTATCGTGGCGAAAAATTGTAATAACATTCAAGCAGCTCCATGAGTCAAGGAAAGCGCGAATGAAGTAGACACTTCTAGATGGGACCCACTACACAGTAGCTTAAGGTGTGTTGCTAAAGCAGCCATAATGAAATGAAGGTGTCATTGTTTGGATAATTCACACACACGTGCTTTTTAATTTCACAAGACTACAACTACCAAGCTGTAATCAAAGCACATCGATTCCCCTCTCACACCATGCACGCACTTAAAACAAAATAAACAGGCGCCTCAGTCTCCACGCATGTATAGGCAAACTGTATCAGACCCGTGTAACGTTGGTAAATCTTCCATTGCACAGAATGATTTTGTAGCACGCAATAAATGACAGTCGAAAGATACAAACAGTGCTGCTATCAATTTGCTTTGGTATAACCGCATTTATAGTTTTCTACAAATGCAATCAATCAAATGCCTCCATCACTCAACTAACGCTTTAACGGTAACATTACCTAGGTCCTTATTGATATTACAAGATTAACGTACCTGCAGTAAAACCAAGCATGTCCGATAAACATCCTCAGATTTATTTCGCTTCAAGAAGAAATGGGAACTAGATGTACCGCATAGCGGTACAAAATATGACCGCCGCCAGTCCTGTACATCCGTTCATGAAAAAATAAATCACACTTCAATTTGTCTCCATATTTTACTCCATCCCCCACTCTTGAAACTTTTGTGTATGCTTGTTTGGCATGCCTGAGGTGTGTGCGGGCTGCACAGAAAGTACCCTACTGGTGCTGAAAAGGTGAATAGATTGTAGAATAGCCAAAGAAGATGTAGAATTGTTATAAAACCTTTAAAATCTCTAAACAATCACAAGTAGGGCAGTTCATCACAGTTCATCCATTGCAACTGGATTGATGAAAGGTCCCTTACACCTGTAGGCTACATTGTATTTGGGAAAAGCAAAAGGTATCAGCATAATGTTATTTATTTATTTATTTATTTATTTATTTTTTGTGTATTTATAAACAAAACATCTCTGTCAGTTCCATGCCGTTTTCAACAGCTATCAAAACAAAGGTCATTTTTGGATGGATGGATTTTTTGTGAATGTTTCTTCTTCTACATAAGATTTTAGTCATCTTTAGTTCATGTAATAATTTATTGTCAATGCAATAAATGAAGTAACAGTAGTCTGAAAAACGCTATTGTTAATGCACAAATTAAGTAACAGTAGCCTAGTCTGAAACGAAATGCTGTTTTACATCTAACCAGTGGTGCAAATAACTGACATGTCCAAATGGGCCTTGATGAAATGCATCGCTAGACTGTTCATACACATTTTAACGGGCCAAAGTTGAAGAGCTTTTGTCCGTTATTGTTAGTGCAAATATAGGCTGATTCATGTTCCCTTGCATTGTTTAACTGAGGTCCATGGCTAGTCTGGCTTTCTTATCAGACCAAGCTCAATCTTTTAAGAAATCAAAAACTAAATAGGGGAGATCAGGCTATTCACCCAGCCTCCATAGGCAACCGATATTGTTTAATTTTCCGATTGAGATATACACGCCTGGCTATTCTAAATGCAAAAAATGCATCAGTGACAAAACGGTAACTAACAAACTAGATCCTAATAGAAAGCTGTTAGCTTCCCTAAGCTACAGGTAGGATTATAAGGTAGGCCTCTATTTACAACATAAATTGTCAATAGGCTATGCTGGCGACACAAATAAAAATCTCCTTTGAAACCAATGGCTTACTTTTACAGTATCAAGCGGACTTAAACTGTCATATCGCAAAGCTTAAAAGTTGTAATAACATTCACGCAGCTCCATGAGTCAAGGAAAGCCAATGAAGTAGCTACTTCTAAATGGGACCCACTACACAGTAGCTTAAGGTGTTTTGCTAAAGCAGCCATAATGAAATGAAGGTGTCATTGTTTGGATACTTCTACACACACGCTTTTTTTTAATTTCACAGACTACAACTACCAAGCTGTAATCAAAGCACATCGATTCCCCTCTCACACCCTGCACGCACTTAAAACAAAATAAACAGGCGCCTCAGTCTCACGCATGTGTATAGGCAAAACTGTATCAGACCGGTGTAACGTTGGTAAATCTTCCATTGCACAGAATGATTTTGTAGCACGCAATAAATGACAGTCGAAAGATACAAACAGTGCTGCTATCAATTTGCTTGGTATAACCGCATTTATAGTTTTCTACAAATGCAATAAATCAAATGCCTCCATCACTCAACCAACGCTAACGGTAACATTACCTAGGTCCTTATTGATATTACAAGATTAACGCATTCTGCAGTAAAAAACCAAGCATGTCCGAAAACATCCTCAGAT
The DNA here is from genome assembly GCF_017589495.1 of Alosa alosa. NCBI lineage: Eukaryota > Metazoa > Chordata > Actinopteri > Clupeiformes > Clupeidae > Alosa > Alosa alosa. The sequence goes on along the minus strand of NC_063197.1, from coordinate 26,817,023 downwards.
TTATTTCGCTTCAAGAAGAAATGGGAATTACACTTCATGTGAACATCGTCCTATCCTTATTAGATGTTCCTAAGCGTAAATTACAGTCCTTGTATGAAGCCCCATTGTTTTTCCAACCCACTTTTAACTTCCAACAAAATTACGCCTCACTGCAACGATGTTTCATCTAGTGGACAAACGACTACTTCAATACTGAAAATGCAGCCATGATGATGATGATGAATATTTATTTTGGCTTTCTTTTAATCCTACTGATTTTCATTTTTACCGGGGAGGGGGAGGGGAATCACAAATGAGTGATTATGAGCCAGGTTGATGTGGGCCCTTGAGACCAACATACCATAAAAGATTCACAGAGAACTGTGTCTGCCCCCACCTCCTTCGGGGTCCAGTCCAGCTGGGGGCTGCAGATGAAAACGAAAATGACGGTTCCATGCTATCCATGTGGGGGGTACATGCCCACCAAGTTTTTGTGTACCCGGTCTTTCAGTGTCCCGAATCCTTGTTGGTGTACGCCACTAAATGTACACATAAATTATTTTATTGTAAGGCCCCCCCATGAACGAAAGTACACAAAACTTGGCATGCATTCAGAGGGTGTCATAATGATCCTACACTTTTAATTTCGTGCAGTTTTGACCTTGTCAGCCAGAGATATTGAGATGAAAACACCTAATTTTTTTGCTTTTAATTTTAACTAGGTGGCGCTATACATGAAATAAGTGGTAATGGGATGGGCTGACATGCCCCTTAAGACCAACATACAAAAAAAAGGTGGACCTCCTAGGCCCCACGGTTCTCGAGATATTCACAGAAAACTGTCTCCGCCACCTACAGGCCAGTTGGTGTATAGTAACATACATTAATTTATTGTGTGGCCCCCATGAACGGAATTCCACAAAACTTGGCGTGCATACAGAGGGTGTCATAATGATCCTACACTTCCAATTTCGTGCAGTTTTGACTATGTTAGGTCACAGATACCTTCAATTACACCACCTCATTTTTACTTTTTTTGTGTTTAACTAGGTGGCGCTATACATGAAACGAGTGGTTATGGAATGGGTTGACATGGCCCCTTGAGATCAACATACAAAAAAAAATGGTCCTCCTAAACCCTACGGTTTTCGAGATATTCACAGAAAACTGTGTCTGCCCTACCTCCTTTCGGGGTCCAATTCAACAGGGGGCTACAGATCAAAACGAAAACGATGGTTCCATGCTATCCATGTGGGGTTACATGTCCACCAAGTTTCGTGTACCCCGGGTCTTTCAGTGTCCCGGAATCATTGACGGAAATTTGGGCATGCGAAAAAAAAAAAAGAAAAAAAAAAAAAAAAAAAAAAAAATCTGATTAAACCTATATGATCCGCCACCTGCTCGCCGGGCGGTCATAATTACACTTCATGTGAACATCGTCCCTATCCTTATTAGATGTCCGCTATGTAAATTACAGTCCTTGTAGGAAGCGCCCATTGTTTTTCCAACCCACTTTTAACTTCCAACAAAATTAAGTCTCAATGCAACGATGCTTCCATCGAAAGTGGACAAACGACTACTTATCGCCAATACTGAAAATGCAGCCATGATGATGATGATGAAAATTTATTTTGGCTTTTCTTTTTAATCCTACTGAATTTGTAATTATGTATCGCCGCTCTAATACCGATAGTATGTGGGTGCCTGTGTGTGTGCATGTGTATATGTGTGCACCGCCATTTACAGGCCAATGAGTGTACAGTCACTAAATGTACACATAACCTAATTTTTAGACCCCCCCATGGATGAAATTCTACGAAACTTGGCATACCCCCAGAGAATGCCAGGTCAATCATACACATAAAATTTGGTGCAGTTCTGAACATCTTAACTGAAGATAGGGCAATTAAAGCAGAATAATATTGCATTTTCATTTTTACCGGGTGGGGGGTGCAAATCACAAATGAGTGATTATGAGCCAGGTTGATGTGGGCCCTTGAGACCAACATACCATAAAAGATTCTTCATCCTCAGTGCCACGGTTCAGGTAGTTATTTAGGAAAAAAACTGGGGTTTTTTTATGTTCGGGGGCCCAGCCCGGGGTGGGGGTGGGGTTGGGGCTGGTGGTGGTCCCCGGGGACGAAATGAAATTTTTCCGTAAAAGTCTAGTGGGGCTACATACCCACCAAATTTCATGTACCCGTGGTTCGGTGTCCCGGTATCAATGACCAAAAATTCAGGAGTAGATGACGGGAAAAATTCATGAATTATGTGCATGTGTGCGTGTACAAATTTATGTTTATGTGTGTGGGTGTGTGTGTGTGTGTGTATGTGCGCTTGTGTGTTTGCCTCATGCGTGATGTTTGGTTTGTGCATGCATGCATGCGCATATATGTCTACTGTGTGAGTATGAGTCATAATGATGATTACTGTAAATGTATGTGTGTGCGCAGTGTATCTGTTTATGCACATGTGTGCACATGGAATGGGTTAACATGACCCTGGAGGCAAACATACGGAAAAAATTGGTCATCCTAGGCCCTACAGTTCTCAAGATATTCACAGAGAACTGTGTTCGCCCTACCCTCCTTTCGGGGTCCAGTCCAGCGGGGGCTACAGATCAAAAACGAAGAATGACGGTTCCATGCTATCCATGGGGGTACATGCCCACCAAGTTTTGTGTACCCCGGTCTTTCAGTGTCCCCGAACTCCTTGTTGGTGTACGCCACTAAATGTACACATAAATTATTTTATTGTAAGGCCCCCATGAACGAAAGTACACAAAACTTGGCATGCATTCGGAGGGTGTCATAATGATCCTACACTTTTAATTTCGTGCAGTTTTGACCTTGTCAGCCAGAGATATTGTGATGAAAAACACCTAATTTTTTGCTTTTTTAATTTTTAACTAGGTGGCGCTATACATGAAATAAGTGGTAATGGGATGGGTTGACATGCCCCTTAAGACCAACATACATAAAAAAGGTGGACCTCCTAGGCCCTACGGTTATCGAGATATTCACAGAAAACTGTCTCTGGCCACCTACAGGCCAGTTGGTGTATAGTAACATAAATTAATTTATTGTGTGGCCCCCCATGAACGGAATTCCACAAAACTTGGCGTGCATACAGAGGGTGTCATAATGATCCTACAATTCCAATTTCGTGCAGTTTTGACTATGTTAGGTCACAGATACCTTCAATTACAACACCTCATTTTTACTTTTTTGTGTTTAACTAGGTGGCGCTATACATGAAATGAGTGGTTATGGAATGGGTTGACATGGCCCCTTGAGATCAACATACAAAAAAAAATGGTCCTCCTAAACCCTACGGTTTTCGAGATATTCACAGAAAACTGTGTCTGCCCTACCCTCCTTTCGGGGGGTCCAGTCCAGCGGGGGGGCTACAGATCAAAACGAAAAACGATGGTTCCATGCTATCCATGTGGGGTTACATGCCCACCAAGTTTTCGTGTACCCGGTCTTTCAGTGTCCCGGAATCATTGACGGAAATTTGGGCATCGCGAAAAAAAAAAAAAAAAAAAAAAAAAAAAAAAATCTATATGAACCTATATGATCCGCCGCCAGCTGCGCGGCGGTCATAATCAGCCAGATACAGCAGTGTGCGGTGATTTTTCACATTTTTTGATGGCTTGATACTCTTGCTGCACATCGCCAGCACCTGGCTATGCACAAGGTCTTTGTTCTTTTAAATATTTTACATGTTTATGTTCTATAAATCATAGCCATCTAAGTAAACATTCATGAAACTTACAGTAGCCTATATACAAGCTGTTACATCATTAAAATGTATGGCAGTATACACTGCCTATAACTTTACAAAAACTTGTCCTTGAAGAGGTCAATGTGTCATGTTGGTTGTTATCAGGGATGTAGTGGTAAAATAAGAGGTGGGTTAACTATGAATTATGTGATCATGGTGAGGTGGACTGCGTCATGCGGTATCAGATTTTTTAAAAAAGGCATTCAGAACATGTTTGATGATGGTGGAAGTTATTGTCCAATGTTTATAGCTGCCTGGCTGCTAGTTGGCTGTTAATAAAAATATATTTATGGGTGGAACCACGTCTCTGGCAGTGAGTAAAACAAACTTTTGTGCCTTCTTGAACCTGAAGTTAACATTTCTCTGGTTCCAATTCCCAGAGTGCCGTAGTCTGGCTACTTCAAAATACTGCTCTTGCCACAAAAATGCTGGAAAAGTTGTGTAATAATGGTAAGGATGGTAGTTATTGTGGAATTGATTGCAGAATGTACTTGTCTGGATGAATGGATGGAGTAATAGATTGATATTGATAAATGGGGGTGAATAGACTATCAAAGATGTAAGCCTGATGTAGGGTCAAGATGTAGGGTCTGGGAACTCACCATGCAGTGTTCAATCCGAGGGGCGGAATAAACAGTTGTCTTTCAAATGTCCTCTGCACGCAATAGGATAGCTCTTTTTCCCACCAGCGGAGCTAGTTGGCTTGTTGATCAAACTTTTAACTCGTGTCGCGCTGTTCGCCAGCAGCAGCATCCATCTTCTTTGTTTTCAAGTAGCAGGGAATTCAGACGGAACCGTCGCAACTCTGCCATCATTATGTTAAGCCCGCCCACCGACTCCATACACAATGTGTTTGGCCTGATCAAAGTTTCATTTTTCCAGCTCGCAGGCCAATGGAGAGCTGCTAGACTACTCTGGCTGCAAATTACATTGCTCAAGGGCACTTCAGCCGCGGCCCACTGGTCAGGGCTCGAACCGGCAACCCTCCGGTTACAAGTCCAGAGTGCTAACCAGTGGGCCACGGCTGCCCTAATAACTTATAGTGATATCTACTGTATTTTTTTATGTATTTGATGTGTAGGTTTCAATTACATCTTTACAGGGCCTTTTTTTAGTCTTTTTTTTTCTCTCTTTTTCTCTATTTGTTGTCTGGAATTAGCCCTACTGTACCTGGAATTAGCCCTACCTGGAATTAGCCCTACTTGGAATTAGCCCTACCTGGAATTAGCCCTATACCTATATTCTGAAGGTATTTACAGTAGGGTATGTTTATATATCGTTCATACCTTTATTTATATTTTCATGATTTAAAGAAACGTAACATGCGCACAACTAAAAGTAGGTGCTGGATAAAAAAGTTAAATCACAAAAAAATTGGAAGGAATATCCGCACACAAGCTACCCTTCTTTTTGTTTATTAAAGTTACACCAAAAGTGTAAGTTATACAAAAAGAAGGGGAGTGGATGTGTGCAGATATTACTTCCAAAATTTTCATACAACATTTAACATTTTATCCCTAAAACAAGGCATATTTTCTGATGTCTGGAACGATGAAGTGATATTCAATAATACCTTAAAAACGTTTGTATCTAATATGTCAACAAAAATGCCACATTGATTTTGAAATTAACCTTTCCAATGTTCTTGTTTCTGATTTGGAAAATGCAATTGTAATACAAAAAATCTTCTTTCTAATATGAGTAAACAAGTGGGTAAGTTTTATGGTGATATCTACTGTATTTGTTATACATTTTACCTTATTCACCTCTAGTGTCTCACCTTTCAAAAAAAGGTTTTTTTGTAAGAAAATGAAACAGCTGCTCTTTTGGAAAGATGTATTATGTATTATGTTACTACTTAGTCTAACAAATGAAATGATACCACTGAAGTTTTGCCACCTGACTGGTCTGGCCCATGGACTATGAAAGGCAAGTAAGGGGACATGAAGGACATGAAACATTAAATGTTGGCAATGTCATTAAGGGTTTATCTCCAAACTAGCGATTAAGCACCTTTCCATCTGGGAAAAATTACGATAATGTTATTTAAAAAACATTTTATCTCCATCTTGTTATCTCCAAATTGTGATTAGCTTATTTTATTTATATAATTATGAATTGTATGTGTTGGTCTGTATATTGACATAGATAAGGGAATCTTTCTTTCTGTGTCAACTCATTTTTATGTTAACCATCAAGCAATCATATTGTGTCATGACCCTTTTGCATTTCAATGTTAACAGTGATAAGACACATAATCACTACAACTATTTTGGGGAAATAGAGATTAGAGATCTAAAGTTTGGCATTAAAGTTTGTGAATGCATAATAGACCATTTATTTTCTAAGTAATTTAGCTTTTCAGGTACACATAATTATCATGAAGAATCTGCTCTATTGATTCATGATTACACGTACATTCAAATAACTAAGAGCACCTAAGACCTCATTTCAAAATGTCTCCATTAGGTGTAAGAGCCAAAAAAGTTGCCCCATGGAAAATATTTACAGAAAAGATATTGAATAATTCTGCAATTCATGTGCATGCTCACTGTTTCAATGAGTGATTACCAATCTATCAGCTTCTTATCACATTGCTTATCATACTGTGAGTATAAATGGCAGGGTTGGAGTATGCTTTTTTACTGCGTTCAACCTCACCTGAGTAAGCATGATGAAGTGGACTTTTGTTCTGTGTGCCCTGGTGGCTTTCTCCGAGTGTATTCGGTGAGTCTCATATAGACACCTATTGGGTCGTCTTTTCTTGACTCCACAAATATGTGTGTTCCTACCTAATTCCTTCTTTGTGTGTGTGTGTGTGTGTGTGTGTGTGTGTGTGTGTGTGTGTGTGTCAGGGTGCCCCTGATCAAGGGTAAGACAGCTCGGCAGGCGCTGCAGGAAAAGGGTCTTTGGGAGGAGTACAGGAACAGCTTCCCTTACCAGCCCATGGTCAAGTTCCAGGCACAGAATGGCGTTGAGGGCATGACCAATGATGCTGATGTAAGTGAAGGATTCTAGAGTGGTAACAAGAAGAATATACTGCCAGTTCAGCTAGCTGGATAGATATCTTTTGTTCTTATTAGCACAAGAACAAATAAAGGAATTGAAATCTGTATGAAGTAGATTTTAAAGCTGCAGTAGGCAAATCTGACAGATTGAGGGGACTTCTCTCTCCGCGACTACCACAGAGCATCCCCTCAACGAGTTCATGCTCGTCAGTGCACACCAGACTGCACCAGACTGTGATTGACAGTCAGATCTCACGCAGCCCTGCTCTGATTGGACCAGAAGAACCGGGAGCTGTGGAATTTTGCAAAACAAATAACAGGCTCTAGGTGGAGGTAGAAGTGTGTTTTTTTTCTAAAACCGGCTGATTTATATTGTTCTGTCGGAGCATAGTGTCGGTTTCAGTGAATATGATCAAAAAAATCTTGCCAACTGCAGCTTTAACTGTCACTCTGCAAATTCACAGTTTTTGTGCATCCATAATGTTTTGATTAACTTCATGTTAATTAACAACTGTATTCTTTTTCTTAATTTCAGCTGTCTTACTATGGTGTCATCTCCCTGGGAACTCCCCCCCAGTCCTTCAAAGTTATTTTTGACACTGGCTCCTCTAACCTGTGGGTGCCCTCTGTGTACTGCAGTAGCGCCGCTTGCAGTGAGTACGGCTGGCAGTGACATAGTTTAGGCCAGGGGTTCCTAACCTTTTTTGGCAAGTAACCCTATTTTGATGTCACAAAACGTAGGTGACCCCCATCATTCACAACATCTTTGTTGTAACATCCAGTCGAGACCAGTACTTTGATTTTCCCTCGCAAGCAAATTTGGCTAGCTTTGAACATCTGGATGTTTTGCTACTTTGTTTGGAACGTTAATCAAGCATGATTACATCAATCAAACATCTGATACGGGTTGTCTAAGTTTATTTTTATGTAGCCAGATTGTAATGAAGGATCCAATTAGTTACTTAACTTGGATATCATTAGGTTTTTAATATTTTATATTTAATGTATGTATATTTTAATGTAATGTACTGGTCAATTGTAAGATACCCAGTATCTCAGGCGACCCCATTTTAATTTCAGGCGACCCCACATGGTTGGGAAACGATGGTTTAGGCCCTTAACTATATCCAGCATACTCTTCATTAAAATGGATTACCTGCTGTCTGCAGGGACTAAAATGCCCCACTCTTTCAGGTAACCATCAGCAGTTCAACCCTCAGAGTTCCAGCACCTACCAGGCCACTCAACAGAGTCTTCAGATCGCGTACGGGACTGGCAGCATGACTGGAGTTCTGGGTTATGACACCCTGGAGGTCATTATGGATCAATTAAACTGTTCTGATTAAGCAGTCAGAATTGTAGTAGAAAAATCAGTGCTGATAGGCCAGATGTCTTTTCTTTGGTATTTCACCCTGAGCCCATGTAAACATATAGTGGTTACTGCACCTGAATGAGATGTCTTCATTAGACAGCATTTAGACCTTGTGACTTCTATTCTTCAAGGTGGGCGGAATCACTGTGAGCAACCAGATCTTTGGCCTGAGTGAAACAGAGGCCGCGTTCTTGGAGACCATGGTGGCGGATGGTATCCTGGGTCTTGCCTTCCCTGCCATTGCTGCCTCTGGAGCCACCCCCGTCTTCGACAACATGATGAGTCAGGGTCTGGTCTCCCAGGCCCTATTCTCTGTCTATCTGAGTGGGTGAGTCTGCCATGTTACAACCCTCGAAAGTCCAAAATTTTCTTTTTTTAACTAATGGAGGTTAAAAAGGTGCAAGTTGGAGGCAGCCTGGCCTACTGGTTTGCGCTTCGGACTTGTAACCGGAGGGTTGCCGGTTCGAACCCCGACCAGTAGGCACAGCTGAAGTGCCCTTGAGCAAGGCACCTAACCCCTCACTGCTCCCCCACTGCTGTTGTTGCAGGCAGCTCACTGCACCGGGATTAGTGTGTGCTGAGTGTGTTTCATTAATTCACGGAATGGGATAAATGCAGAGACCAAATTTCCCTCACAGGATCAAAAGAGTACTGTATATATACTTATACTTACTTATACAAGTGACTGACGGATGAGCTAAATTTCTTGTCTGTTGTTGCTTCAGGGACAGCGAGTCAGGCAGTGAGGTGCTGTTTGGTGAGACTGACTCTTCATACTACACCAGCAGCCTCACCTGGGTTCCTCTGACCTCAGAGACCTACTGGCAGATCCAGATGGACAGGTATTAAACAGGTCCAATCCACAACCAGAGGCATACGATGAGACACATATCAATCTGCTTTTCCCATATGACATCATCTTGTTGCGCCATTACAGTGTCACCATCAATGGAAATGCTGTTGCTTGTACTGGTGGATGTCAGGCCATTGTTGACACTGGAACCTCCCTCATTGTTGGACCTTCCAGTGACATCAGCAACATGAATGCCGGGGTTGGTGCCACCACTGTCTCGTATGGTGATGTAAGTATTTAAGAAATCTGAATTTGACTTTTATTGATTGATTGAGGAAAAAAAAAAAAAACAAAGAATTGTTTTAACTCAGGTGTGTCTAACTTATAGGCAGCGGTATCCTGTGATGACATCCAGAGCATGCCCGCCCTTCAACATCACCTTCCCGAATTCAACATCAACGGACAGGCTTTCACTCCATCCCAGCGTCTGCCTATGTGTCTCAGGTGGGTGCACACAAAGCTATGAGCATATTATAGTTAGTGGTGGAATAAATGTCGTCCTAAGCTTTCACTTACATGAGCACCATGATATGTGTTTTACAGGGATACAGCAGTTGTACCACTGGCTTTGGTAATGGAGGTACTGACCAGCTCTGGATCCTGGGTGACGTTTTCATCAGACAGTTTTACACTATCTTTGACAGGCAGAACAATATGGTGGCTTTAGCTCCAATTGCATAAATGCCATCCAATGGATGTGGATCATTTAGAAAGAACTGTGATCATCCAGACATGTACACAATGAAAAAATTCTAATAAAAAATAAAAAAAATGCCCTGAACACTGTGTTTTCCATTTTTTGCTGTAGTGTACTATGACTACTCAGTCGTGTTTTAATTTTGACTGCTTTGTGGATCTGAAGACATTGTTTGGTTTTGAGCCATTGTTCAGTTCTTCAGAGGTTGTCAAAAGTTTTGAGAATGTATTTTGTATTTTGAAGCTGGAAGGTTTAAAAAAAAAGTGGTTTAGCAACACACTTCTCTATTTTTGAACAAATATGCACAAGAGACTACGAGATCCTGGTGGCATTCATCCATTTTATTTACACCGGTAATTTGGAAGATTCCCATTTTTACTGCACCGTGCCTGACATATAGAAGGCATCCATTATCAGGCCGGTGCCAAGAGCTGAATGACTTCCGCCCTGTAGCCCTGTTCTGACCAAGTGCATGGAGAGAGCTGTCAGTTGTCATCTTACTTCATCCATAAGTCAGCAGCTATATCCATTACAGTATGTTTATATAACCCATGCACAGAGGAACTGAGGACGCAACACTCACTATGATCAACATGGTTGCCAGTCACACAGATCTTATCATATTAGAGTTGTCAACATTTTTTTTTTTTTTTAACTGAACAGAGGTTTCAGTTTTCAAAACTGCTGACCTGCTTGACTGGTTGACCAAGGATGTTGTTGGTGTTGTTTAGTTGTCCAGTTCAGTCGTTGAATGACCAGCTCTTTTGTCTTATTTAGTTGAAAGTAATAGTCCAGACACCATTGTGACAACTGTGGAATTGAGTCTTGATAAGCTGTGATGGAGTTATTTTCGTTAAGTGATCATATTATGGCAATGTCATCAGCATATTTATAGTAAGTGGTGAGAGGTGATGGGTTGCAGCCATTTGTGTAGAGGGTGTTATAGAAAGGGACTGAGAACACAGCCCTGTGGGGCTCCAATGTTGGTAAAGATGGATGATAATGTTGCCGTGCCTATTTTCTATTTATGTGGTCTGTTGCTGAGGAAATGTACCTTCGTATTTGTAAATAATGCATATATGTATTTCAATGATTCCCTTAGAGTAATAGAGCGTTAGGTTTAAGTTGTAGCCTATTCTAGAGAAACGTGTACGAGTGTGCAATATATAGATAAACCAGATGATGTCACCATAAGGCCATTTTGTGAGTTACTGACTACAAACGCTCCCCATAACCATGACTTGATCCCGAGTAGACTGCGAAAATATCCACAAGCTCAGTTAACTTGTTAAGCAGAGGAATGTCTAACAGTGTACGGTTTCAAACAAGAACAATTCAGTAGGCTACACCGTGGTTTTATTAAATAGTGCGATCTGTATTGGGTAGGCTAGTCTAGATCTTATTTCGTTTCACAATGTACGTATGTAACTATCTGAATTAAAACTAAACTGTTGCCAATGTTGTGAAGCCATCTTTCTGGGTGCTGCTGGCTCCTGTGTGTCTGCAGTGTTGCTCCAGGGGTTGTCTACGTGGCCGATTTCAATTCATTTATTCTGACGCTTCAGCGAGTGATTTGCATTCAGCTGCAACGTACACTAGACTCAGCCTCAGTAGTCTAGATTTGCAAGGCCCCTTTGACGCATATACCTGCTTTGTACTATGTCTATTTCCAAGTTAGTAGCCTACAATGACAAACTGAGTTAGGTGGCAAATGATATGGATGGAAGCATGGCCTTTCTGACCAGACCATTCAGTAGGCTACATGATAACATGGCATTAGCCTTGGATATTAAGCTAATTCTTAACATCTCGCCAGTTGTCACACAGCCGTTTGGATAATTTCACATTTAATTCAATTTAAGAAAACAGATACTTGCTGATGTACAGGCGCTGCTGTTCTCGAGACTATAAACATGACTTTTTAGGCACATATTGAAATGGCACTGACTAACTGTCACCCAAAGGCAGGTGTAAATTAGCCTGCTGCACCACGAGTTATTGAATTACCCTACAAAGGTGAATGCTTGACGCTGGACATGGACACACATATAAAACAGCACTGACGCATGGAACTCTGCTGAGGCGTGCAGACCTGTGGTTAACACTGTAGTTAAGGTTTTCAGTAGCCTACGCCTCCATACAGATTCAGGTAAAACATCAGTCCTAGTGCAGCATTTGACACTGTTGATCACAATATTTTACAACACAGACTAGAACACTGGGTTGGATTTACAGGCATAGTTATCAGCTTAAATCATACAAGAAAGGAGCTTATTTGTTGGCATAGGCAACTGTACCTCAACAACCAACGTCCTTGACCTGTGGTTCCCCATTGGGTCGATCTTGGGGCCATATTATTCAACCTATATGCTCCCACTTGGACAAATCATTAAAAATAATTAAATTTCATATCATAGCTATGCAGATGACACATTTTCTTAGCTCTGTCGACAAAATGGTCTTTTCACAGGCCTTCCTAAAAAAAAACTAAATATCAAACAGCTTCAGGTGATACAAAATGCAGCAATAGGGTTCTCACAAAAACTAAAAGAACTGACCACATTACTCAAATTCTTAAGTCCCTGCACTGGCTTCTAGTAAGTCACAAAATGTACTTTACTGTAGCACTACTGCTTGTTTATAAAATCAGTAAACGGAGGAGGACCTAAATACCTATCAGACATGCTTCAGCTGTACACCTTCTCAGCCTCTCAGATCTCAGGAGAAAAACCTGTTGTTAGAACTAAACACGGTGAAGCAGCTTTCAGCTGCTATTAGGTTCAGCTCTGGGACCAACTTTCGGGAGAAATCAAAAGGCCCCAAACTGTTCTCAGATGCCTTCTGCTAACTGCACTGAGTTACAAATTCTGAATCTGCCTTTAAATTATTCTACCTTCTGTGTTTCATTTTGACTTTTTAATTATTCTTTACTATGATTTTGCCTTTTTTCTTTACCTTTTAAACTATTCTTTGACTGTTCCTTTGCTTTTATTTGCTACTGTTTGCTTTTGTTTATGTAAAGTATGCACATCAAATGACCTCTGTGTATGAAATGCGCTATATAAATAAACTTGACTTGACTTGCCTGGATCTTTCAGCCCCGATTTGCAGCTCAGATTTATATTTAAAATTAATATCAACAATGAAGGATAACCCCAAGATATCAAAGCAGCCGTTTTTTAGGATGGTCTTGGAGTAATTTCTGTAAGAAATCGGCAACTTTTAGTTATTGAACACACCTGATACATCCTATCTCATTACATTTTTATTTCAATCTACTGTAAGTTCATTTCTCTCGACACCAATATATCAGCAGAAAGAATTGCAGCTGATGGATAAATATGTAGGCCTACAGTATATACTAGGCTATATGTTTATGTGAACAAGTGTGCAAAACGGTCTCGCCTCAACCCAGGAGCTAGAATAATGGTGTGCAATGTGACACCATCATGTTACAGTAATTTCGTTTTTCTGTGCCTTTCATGGTGTTTACATATAAATGTTATAAAGGGGTCTTAAACACCCCACAAAAATGGCTGAAGAAGAAAAAAATCTAAATGACTGAGAGAGATCATAGGGGAACCTGATAGCATCACATTTTAGCATGAGAGGCAATAATGTTTAGGCATTCTAAGCAGATAGCCCTTTTAATTTAGGGACCAAAAGGTCCATCAGAGACTTTATTCTTGCACTGTTGGACTTATTTGCACCATCACCATGACACTCACTCTCATAGAGCACCTTACCATGCATACAGAATCACAGGCTCAGTCCCTGCTCTGTCACTGCAAGCACCTCATGCTTAATCATCCTTAAGCACACTATGTAGATATTCGATTTAATTTTATTTAGTATTTTAGATTTTTTTTAATCTTCTACTGTCTTTATATGTCTTTTTTTTTCTAATATATACTTTATCTACTTATATTACTTTTTCTGCTGTAAGTGCATGTTGTGTGTGATGTCTGTATGCTATGAGACCTTGAATTTCCCCTTGGGCATCAATGAAGTATCTATCATTTCCTTGGTTTCAGAAGGACATGAACCTCACCTTCACTTTTGAAGTTCTGATGGTAGTAGACGGTGTCTGCATTTTAGAGGTCACCGAAGTTGTGTTAATCCCACCATACTGTGATGCTATTAATTTCAGCCCCACACAAGCTATGTGATCCAGGGCTGCTGAGCAGGGGAGAAATACCCCCCCACACACACACACACACCCTCCTACACCAACACAAGCAGCATGTCTCAGAATGGCATGCCATTTGATGCTCATTAATCCAACAAATTGACTCCCACATCAGGAAGAGATCAATTTGACGAAGCGATAATGAAAAGTCAATCTCTGTCACCACGTCTTGCTGTGGTCCTTAGGGGTGCCCCCCGCTGCGCTTTGATAAGCTAGTTCAACTTTGACACACTTTATTTGGACACCCCTCTACACACACACACACACTCACCACCAAATCCTTACAAGGATGTGACATAATCTTCGATTGGCGACATAATCTTAGATTGGCCTAGAAATGGACAAAGGCACCCAGGCCGTTAATTAAGATTCACCCACAACAATCTAGCCTCCTCTAATCCCAGCAAGATGCACTCTGTACATCTAAACCAGATCTGCTTACAGTTCACTTTGATGTGAAAGGCGGTGGTGGCAGTAAACACCCTTCACATAAGCTGTGAACGTGTGTTACCAGGAGAAATCTACACCTTACTGTACATATGACTTGAAAAAGCCAAGGGTTGATGTTCTTCTCAAAAGTCAATACTTAATGCTTGCATCAACACTCACATAAGGCCACAGCCTCTTATCCAACAAAGGCTTTATACACTTGCAATCTTGCAGTATGTCAAGGTTAATGTTCTCAGTGCAGCTGAGGAAATAAATACTAAATAAATATTATTGAGTGGTTTGTACCTCACCCCTCCTCCACACACACACACACACACACACACACACAAACGCACACACACAACCTATCACCACTGAGTTATTTTCAACACCCAAGGTTCCTAAGACCATGTTATTATTAGTTCTGGGCCTGCCTTCTAAAAAGGGGGAAAAAAGGAAAACTTCATAGGATGAAGGCTTTCACCACAAATATAGTTTTTCTTTGGATTATCCCTTTCCCCCCAGAAATAACCCGTTTACAATGGGCGTAATTGAGGGTCTAAAATGGAGCCTTGAAGGGCCCACCGGGGACACATTAACCCGGTCTTAGCTGGGGTGAGAGAGGGCTTCAGCCAGCACACTCTAAAGCAGAGCTGTTCTCTGTCCCAAAACGGTCTCGCCTCAACCCAGGACCCAGGAACTAGAGCCCTGGCCCTCGAGTGCTTACATGGCTGAATTATAGCCAAGTGGGGGGGCATGAAGTGTGGACTTCTCACATTAGCAGTCAAGCTTTGGTATGGTGTGTGTGTTTTTTTTTTTTTTCCTTTTGTGGAGGCCAAAATGGCCTCAGAAATGATAACACTGAGCGAGGCTTGTAGAATGTTTGTAATGACCGTATCTATAAATACATAAGCAGTGAATAAAAATACGCAAACACAGACAGTGTGCATATGAAATATTCCTTTTATTTTTCTTTCAGGTACAGGCTGCAAACACACACACACAAAGACATTTCCAGGTACCATTTCCAGATGATGAGGCCAGAAAAAACTGCTGCCTCTGTGCAAGCATATTTACTGGCAGCAATTCAAATGTCCTCTATGGAAGAGATAAATAAATGCAATCAGCACTTTGTGGCAATCTCGTCCTCTCCTCCTGGGCTGAGCTCCGCTGAGCTGAGCTGCGGCAGGGAAGGCAAATCTGGGACACAGTTGCATTCATTGTTCAGTGAGCTTTCCCACATAGTTCAACCCACCGACAGCAATGAATGTTGATTGTGACCTTTGTGGAGTTTTTTTTGTTTTGTTTAGGAGGCGGGGATTTTGGGTGCCGTATCAGTTATGTAATTCTTTTGGTGAAAGAGGGACAGAAGGTGTGTGTGTGTGTGTTTTGTATGTATCGGTCTAATGCTCTATGAAGGTAAGGCCGGCCGCAGGGTACAGTCAACGGTCGATGGTTTTTTCAGTTTAGCCCAAACTCACCGACAGCGTTGAATGTTCACTGAAGCCGACTGAGCATTATGGGTAGTGATGCAGAAACTTGGAGAAGCTCGGCTAAATGGCTGGGTGTTTGTGCTCATCTCGGTCTCTCCTTCTCAAGCTATCACTCTCTTTTTCCTTCCTTTTATTAGGTTTCAGCAGTTGGATAGTCAAAAACTGACTTCACTAGCAAACCCTTTGCCCTTGGTATCTCCCCAATCGACAGGATGGTTGGCTTAGTTTCTAATCTTGTCTCATCACTTCACAATTCTTCACATATTCAATGGCTCTTAGTGAACCAGTTGAAAATCAGTTTTATATACAGTATAAAAAAAGGTTAACAATAGATTGCTATGTACCCAGTCATGGATGGACAGTATAGATAAAACAGAATACTTCAATACAGTATAAAATATAAATGAATGAACATACAGATGTACAAAGCATTACATTTCAGCAATGGCAACAATCAACATGACAGTCCTACAAACATTTAATCTGATTACACGTTAAGCCACTTTATGTGATAGATGGTATAGAAGTCACTCAAACCATGCATGGCAGGTGACATCCCATGGCAAACACTTGAAGCCCTTATACAATTCTAAAAATCAAAAAGTGCTGGGTTACAAGTCCTGACACAGCTACATTAAATCCTTGTTGAAAGACAGCCTGCTGTAGGCTTACAGGTAGACTGTAGGAGCATAGAGCAATGCAACCTACAACCAAAGAAAATCTGCTTTCCTTTTGGACAAAGAGAGTGGCTATGTGGGCTTGCTGTTCCTGGCACTATGAGCCTAGTGCAGTCGTTTCTGCAGGAGTTTAATACTATGCTACTGTTGGTAGTACGGAATGTTTTATTTCCAAAGTAAATTGTACATGCAGATGTATTACATATTTTGGCACATTTCGATAGGAAATACTCTCAATAATATTTGCAGATATAAAGTGTCTCATGAGACACACTTGCCTGAAAACACTTAAATGCCCACACACACAGATACACACACAAGAATGCATTTAACACACACAAGGGCACATACATAAACACATTCTACAGACACAAGGATATGCACACTCACTTTCTCTCTGTCTCACACACACACACACACACACACACACACACACACAGCTGTTCACACACACAGACTCTCTCTTACACACACAAACACACACACACAAACAAATGCATGCGTACAGACACACAGACACACACACACACACACACACACACACACACACAGACAGTGACACTCTCACCTCTGGTTGGTTTGGCGTAGCGTCCAGGCGGGCCGGCCGGTGACTGGCTGCCTCCCTCCAGTGACATGTGCTCTTTGATGGGGGTGATTACAGTAATTGGGCCTGTGAGATCCTCCCGCTGGAGCACTCCTGTGGGGGAGGACAGGCCCGGACGCCTGGTGTCACCCTCACTCACAAGGCCACTAATTACACATGAGGAGAGACAAGAGAGGGAGAGAGGAGGGGGGACAAAAAGACAGAGAGATGAAGAGACAGCAGACACCAGGAGGAAGAGAAAGAGAGAAAGAGGGAGAGAGAGAGAGAGTAAAAGAAGGGAGAGAGAGATAAAGACGGGGACTTGAGCACTGCCGTTACTGACAGGAGAGCTGGCTTCTCCTCATGCTGCTACTGCTGCTGAGCAACAGAGGAGGGGAGGCAAGGAACCTCTGAGCCCCATCTGAGAGACCCGCGTCTCGGGCTACATACAGTACCCGCTCTCATGCTGCTGTCTGAGCTGGAGCACGCAGCTCGATGACTCAAGTGAATATAGTCACTCAATGACTATATTCAGTCACTCACGCAGTTACACTCAGTAAGAAGGAGTAACTAGCCACTCACAGATCTTATGGGAAACTTCAGTAATTTGATTTCATGTTATGAAAATGTGTTATTTTTCTCGTGAACTTAAGGCTTGACGGGGAATAGGCGTGAGGACAAAGCCCTGTGCCGGTCTTATATAAACTCACCAGCATAAGCAGAGCACTTTGCGTATAAGAATTTATCACACAGAAATTAATCCAAACAATGAACATAAAATCTAGATGTCTTTACATTTAAAACGTGTTTAAATAAATAATGTCGGTACGTAATTTATTTAAAAGCACATACTCTGTTGCTGCACCCTGGAGGGAGACACATGCAGATAAGCCAGAGCACAGGCTAGCAGGCTAGCAGGCCGGAGAGGAGAGGACGGGATGCTGACCACGGGCATGACGAGACAGATTTGATTACCTAGAGATCCCTGCAGGTGCCTAAAGACCCATCTGTATTTTTTCACTCATATTATCATCTTTCTAAGTGGCCATATCTGTTTGGTGTTCCTCTGGGTGCTGGTGTGTGTGTGTGTGGGGGGGGCACAGAGACAGGCAGATTTATAGACAAGCAAACGCACCAAAAAAAGACAATACTTCATTGACTTCTGTGAGAAAATGACTTGATGGGGTTTTTTTTCATGTTCCATTGCATATACACCAACAGCCATTTTGAAGGAGACAGGGGCAGCCAAGGGTGTCAAACATTATTATCTGCAATGCTGTTCTTTCAGCTCCCAGTGGCTTCAAACAATCCATTTTTGGAGACATTATTTATAACTGTGTGGCAAATGAAAGACATCAATGCTCATCCATTAACACACAACTGTTTGTGTTCACGCATCATGGCGTGAACACCAAGGATCTGCTTCCTCTTCAACAGAGAGAGAGAGAGAGAGAGAGAAAAGAGAGAGAGAGAGAGAGAGAGAGAGAGACTATTCATCTTTCTCCATACAGACTGCTCTCGCTGGGTACCAAACTGCTCTCACCATTTTGATGACTGGGTGTAAAATCTGTGGATTGGCTGCTTAACAGTACATCATTTAGTTCTCAAAATGGGCTCAACTGCACCCTCAGAGAGCTCCTGAGCATTGGAGTAAAATATGCTTTGGGCTGTAATACAGACCTGAGAATGCCTTCGCTGTGTGTGTGTGTGTGTGTGTGTGTGTGTGTGTGTGTGTGTGTGTGTGTGTGTGTGTGTGAGTGTGAGTGTGAGTGTGAGTGTGAGTGTGAGTGTGAGTGTGATTGTGTGTGTGTGTGTGTGTGTGTGTGTGTGTGTGGACCTAGACTTGTGCGGCTACAATTCCAGGCAATGAGATAACAGTGGCAGGAAGGTGTGTGCATTTGTTTTTTTGCCCTCCCCAGATACCTTGCAGCTGATGTCACAGCGTGAGGGACGATCATTACTCTCACACATTGCTCTGGCTGCAATCTCCACTCCACCCAATTTTGCTAGCCGCCGCCGCCGCCGCGGCAACATCAGCCCGTGGCCATGGGGCTCTGGCTGTTACGGCTTCACCATTAAAATCCAACCACTGCCTCTGGGTCCGAAATAATCAGAGCGCCAACACAAACCCACTCAGCTGTTGGCCCCTTTAAGACTAAATTACACCATTACACTCAAAGTACCCCCCCTCCAACACACAAACACACAAACACACACACACACACACACACACCATGCTAACACAAGGGCCTGGCTTTACTGGCTTTACTAATCAAATGAACGCTCCCCAAAGTTGACAGAGTAAGTATATAACAAAGAAAAAGAAAAAAAGAAACACCAACTGTCACCAACTGTTTTGTCAAAATGAGAAACAGACACAGAGAGCTTTTCTTTTAAAGCAATAAAAAAAAGGGAAGAGCATGGCTTTCCCATGGCAACCTTGGTCTTGGGCAGACATCCCATAATCTCGGCGCAGTTGTTATGGCACGGAGCGGGATATTTCCAGCAGGATGATTATAACTGTTACTCCTGATGTTTGGGCCAAGCCTGTGGGCATGATGTTTAATGAGAGGCAACCCAGAATTGGGGAGCTGGGGCCGACGCACACACACACACACACACACACACTCACGCAGAGACGCGGTCCTCGCAGAGTAAACATGCACCAAATGCCCCATAAACACGCACGTAAATACTCACACTAAAAAGACCCCTCGGAAATGTGGTTAGTGAGTACAGACAATCACAAGTGGGACACAGGGAAGGATTCCCCTGATATACAGTATACAAAACACATGCACATAATCACACACACATTCACACTTTGGGGAACATATGTGAATATACCACATATACACATACATACATACATAAACACACGCTTTGGGGAATATATATTTATAAACATATAAAGACATAGACATACATACATACAAACACATACATAAATAGAATATATACTGTGTGGCTATGAATCTCTCTATGAATAGAATGCGTGGGTGTGTGTGTGTGGTGTGTGTGTGTGTGTGTGTGTGTGTGTGTGTCTATGTGGATCCTGTCCTGTATGTGTGTGTGTGTGTGTGTGTGTGTGTGTGTGTGTGTGTGTGTGTGTGTGTGTGTGTGTGTGTGTGTGTGTGTGTGTGTGTGTGTGTGTGTGTGTGTGTGTGTGTGTCTATGTGGATCCTGTCCTGTATTGCATCAGATTATTTCATTCCTTCTGACGGAGCAAACACATAATTAAATGTGCAGGTCTCGGGGTAATTACCTGGCGACCTGTGGAACGGCTTTAGTGGCGGGAAACCGCAGACAGATTGCCAAAGGTGGTGTCTCCTCTGCGTCTGGTTCTGAGGGGGGAGGAAGAAGAGGGAAGGGAGTGTGTGTTAAGTATGCGGAACGGTCATCAGAGACACACATCTGAAGTCTGTAGGAATTTCCCTTTATATGCTCAGGGAACCCCACTCCTGTTTTGTTTCCCACAAGAACAAACAAAACAAAGAACAATAAGAAAGAACAAGGGGGAGAAGCACTGAATGAAACCAGTATAAATTTAAAGATGCTTGTGCTTTTAAAAAAAAAAATGGCCAAACTGTGGAAACATCTTGTACTACACCATGCACGCACTCTGCTCTGAGTTCACTTTACTCGAAATAGCCGAGCCACAGGAGCAATTTGCACACAAAAACACAGACATCTCACAGTGCTGGTTCAGAAAAAAAAGCGTTTGAACTTTGTAAAATAGCGATGCGAATGCAATGGAAAGAAGACCTCTCTTCTTGTCACGTCTTTATATCAGCCAATCACACAACCTCTGGTGTGGTCCTCTGCAAGGCTTCCTTTTTTTTGTGCGGTGCCAAAAGGAAGCCTTTCTGACGCACGTCTTGGAACCTGCCTGAAATATTTACCCCTCACACTCTTTTCAGCAAACATTCAAATTCAACATGTGGACAGGTCAATTGAAGGGTAGTCGAGACAAAGGTCGAGACGAGATTTTTAGACAAAGGAGGCCTAGTGCGGCTAATATTCCATTTGCGTACAACTGCCTCTCACACCCCGAGCTAAATTACACACACACACACACCACGCCCACTCATATAATCAACACTACTTGCTGAACCCAATGTTTTGAGAGGGAAAAAGCACGAGTAGACAGAATTACCGAGTGGACTTCTCAAGCGGCAACATGCTGTCAGGTGTCAGGGCCCTACTGGGTTGTCTTTGAAGATGCCTGAAGGAGTGTGATGGCGTATGTGGATCAGCTCCTAAACTTTTCCGTTTCTGTGCAGCATGCGAAAGGCCCTGATATCTATGGGCGGCAGCCATCTTTGGGTTAGGTTTGCATTGCCTAGTGATTGGGAATAGGGCTGGATGGCCCTGCTCTCCTTATGCTCCTCCTCTGGTGTTTGTAATTACGGGTCAGTTGAGTCAACCACCCTCCCCCATTCTCCAGAAGTCTTTCACAATGACTCAATCCAAACAATGGCTTTTTTTCATAGTCAAGTGAAGAAATACCTATACTTAAGTTTGGATAAGAATAATTATTCCATATGGGTGATTTGACTGTGCATGTTACAATGGTGTGCACTGGCAGCTAATAATAAATGGACCGTTCAGTCAGTTTTTGCAAGGCGCTGAGGAAAGGGCATTTGCACATTGTATGCTGTTGTTGTAAGATTTAAAGGCAGGAGTTTTTAAAGCGGTATATCATAGTCAGAAGGCCTACAATCTGTGCCTTCTGAAGTTTGCTGTTTTGTCAGTGGTCTTTAACATCACCAGACATGCACACCCACTGGGTGAAACTAATTACAAATAGTATTTTAGGAATAAAACTAAGTTTTGGTGGTAGTGTGTGTGTGTGTGTGTGTGTGTGTGTGCATGTGTATTTGTGAAATGTTACTGCTTCAAGTCCTCTACAAGGTAGGTGGGTAGTATTAATTTGAAGACGGCACACATGTTGGCTAATTTATTCTCTCATTTGCAGATCCATGTATGTGTCAGGCCTCTAAAAGGAGACCACCCACGTTCCACAGCACTGTCAAAATGAGCGCACTATAAAGTTTTGCACCGCGGGACCAAATGAGGAAAGTCACGTTAACTGATGTGCGGAACGAAGGAAAGTAGACATTTTGTGGCAATTTCACTAGGGGGCTTGAAGAGATTTAAAAAAAAAATGCTTGGACTACAAACGGCATGGAAAATTAACACAACAGGATTAAGCTTAACACTCTGACGTGGCACATGAATCAGGTTTATGAATCGTGAAACAGCTTACTGAAATTAAGATGCAACCCCCATTACCACAGGCGCACACACACACACACACATTCTTCACAAAACTCAAGGTACGGACCATTTAATGAAAGGACAGAACCCATTTCTAAAAACAGACGGCCCAATCTCCAGAATGCATCTAGTGTCAATACGTCGTGCGGCGCTCTTTTTTTTCATGTTTTATGTACACTGGACGGGACACCGCAAGGCAGCGAAGACACGCAAGTCTTTTATGGCGTTCTGTGCGCTGTAATAAACCCCTGTGGAGAGACGCAGGAAGCGGCCAGTGCGGCGCGGCGCGGAGTGGCTCTGGGACCACCCAGCGCTCGCTCTGCAACCCGACGAGCCCTCAGATGTTTTAATTGTCTCCATCCCTGGGGCACGCCTGAGCCTCGGAACCCGGGACTGCAGAGCCCAGCCGTGGGCCCGCTTGGCGTCAGAAAGGGGGCCTGAGTGGGGAGGAGGAGGCGCCTTGCGTCTCGAACAGCAGAGGCACGAAAACATCTAAAGCCTGCTTCACACACTCAAAATGTGTCATCAGATATTGCTAGTTGTTGTCAGTTGAGTGGTTCATATAAAAATACTACAGTATGTGGTTACCAAGGTACTGCCAGGAAGGTATAAATGACTGCCTATTTTGCTTGAGGCCGAGCCATTTTTAAAAGCGTTCAGTTAAAACAGGAATAGCTCTTAAGTAGATACCATCTCCCCTTCTCCATTTGCTCAACACACATTTGTCAACGCACGGGGGACAAGAGCCACCATTATGCTATCAGTGAGCAAACAACCCAATCTCTCTCTCTCTTCCAAAAAACAGTGGCACCATCACATCCCCCCATCCCCCCACTACCCACCACCCACCATCTCCCTCCCCAGTCTAAACTAGGCATCTGAACACGCTTTTACTTCAAAGAGGGGGGACTTAAAATGCTTCCCATACAAAGCGGTCGGGGAAGAGAGGTACTGTAGGTAGGCCGCTGGAGGAGATGAAAGGGTACAATAAAGACACAGACACTGTAATAAAGGAGGCTCCTCAGGAGAAGTGTTTTGTGGGGGGACCCTCTGGGTCTATAATTTAAAATGACAATATCGGGGACAGCTGAGCAGAGGAGAGGATAAGAGAAGAGAGGAGAGGAGAGGAGAAGAGAAGGGAGGGGAGGAGAGGAGAAGGGAGGGGAGGAGAGAAGAGCGGAGGAGAGGAGAGGATAAGAGAAGAGAGGAGAGGAGAGAAGAGCGGAGGAGAGGAGAGGATAAGAGAGGGGAGGAGAGGAGAGGGGAGCGGATGGGAGAAGAGGGGTGGGCCGAGCCTGATTGCAAGCCGTGATCCCGGGCATGGAGGGGGTAAATATTTTTGTTAGAAGACAAGACACAAATGCAAATGGGGTTTCATCCCTCAGAAAGAAAGACAGCACAAGGAGAGAAAGGAGAAAGAGAGAGAAAGAGACAGAGAGTGAAAGATAAAGGGAAATTAGAAAAGCACTACAGAGAGCATGAGAGAGACATAAAGAGAGAGAGAGCGAGAGAGACACACGAGGAAGAAAAAGACAAACACCCCTACTTCACCCCCCTACTGTTTGCAATGATATGCAAACATCCCGCCTGGAGTATTCATCTGCTCTTATTGTAGCTTACCGCAGATGCTATCAAGGCCCATTTATTAGAGCAAGTAGCGGCAGGTAATGACCCTGAACTGATGTGGAGCGCGACTGGGCCGGGGGAACAGGAGAAGGTAAGTAAGCTAATCCATTCTGTGCAGGGAGCCTTTAATGAGTGAATTTTGCCCAGAGTCTGCGAGAGCATCAGTCAAGCTGCGGTGGCGAGCAGTCGGAGAAATGCACTTAGTCCCGGAGAGACAGGGGCCACAGGGGGGACCCTGTAGGGAGAGGAGCCGTCAGTCGGAAACACACAGGGGCCCCAGCATGAGGAGGGACACTTGTTTTGTCCCCTGCACAAGACAGCCCAAGCCCTTGTGCTCATTCTGTTTGCTCGCCAGACAATACGGAGTTTGGGGATTTGTTTTTCTTTTAGGTGGATGAGAAGAAAGAAAAGAGGAAGAAAAAAGGAGTGAACAGAGAGAGAGAGAGAGAGAGAGAGAGAGGGAGAGAGAGTAATGAAAGGCTGTCTTTTAAAAGCAACCATAGTCTCTCATAAACACATAGAGAAGGAGGGGATTTAATGCCCCACAATCAGCTTGTCATGGACGTTGATAAGTGGACTGTCTGTGAATGAAATATCACTGCTATTTACTCAACGACCATAAACAACTGTCAATAGAAAACAAACAAACAGAAAAGCAACACAATGTAATTCTATGTACTAATACCATCTTCACGCGTTGAATGATAGGCTTCGAGTAGGCGATAAGGTCTGTGGATGATGTTCAAAAGAGGTTATTTAATAACCTTCTCTGAAATAAAGCCTCCACACTCCAGGCACAGGTTCTCAAAAGGCAAGGCAAACTGCAGAGGATTTAAGGGGCAGGTACGGTACCCACAATTCCTTAGTGCAATTAGCATTGGACCAAGAAACAGACAGCTTTATAACCTCATAAAGAAGTCAGACAACCCCACCCCAGCCTCCCCTGCCCTCTCAATCACGGCCAAGCACCGCCACAAACTCCACACTGCTTCAGTCACAGGCCCCAGGGAAGCCTCCACAGCTTTGTGTGGAGTGCTAGTCACCATGCCTGTGTGCTTACAGAATTAATATAGTTATTATAGGAGTTATAAGATAGGGCTAGAAAAAAAAAGTTATTGGAAGCTAATCTGAAGGCTGTTTAGACCGAGATGGGATTTTGAAAACTTTATCAGGGAATCAAATAGGTCTGTTATGTGGTGTTATGCAGTGTTGATGTCACTTAGGCATACTTTAATTCAAAGACTTTTTAAGTTGCCAATAATGCATGATAACTGGTGCCACTGGGAACTGACCTTAGAGAGTGAGGTTATCATGAGTGGGGCGTTGACCTCTTGAGTGGAGTTTTGAGCGCCTCTAAAAAAGAAACTGCATTGTATGGAGGATTTTCTTCAGAAACGGGCTTTGCTGCTAAAGTTTGCTCACCCTCTCTTTCTATATACCACACACACACACACACACACACACACACACACAATCCAAGTAGAGTAGGCTTGACCTTTGCTCCTTAAGAGTTCAGGCAACAGATTTGAGGTTTCACAGTTTGACAGGCACCATATTAAAAACAGAGACACACAGACACCACACACACACACACACACACACGCACACACGCACGCACGCACTAAAGGAACTAAAGGAACTAAAGACATGGTAAAACACCCCCCCAAAAAAGAGTATGAGGGTTTTAAACACTGTAAACCCCAAGAGAATAAAGGGGAGAGGAGCCTCCATATCCTTTACTGGTCCATTTAAGTCTGCTTTACAGGAGCCCATTAAAAGCTTGATGCCTTTGTTTGCTGGAGGGGCTGGGATCACCTGGCATGCACTAACCATCATCAGAGAGGCCTGGGAGAGGGGCCACCCGGGGGTGGGGGGTGAGGGTGGTGACTGGCGGTTAGGCACAAGGGGCGGGAGTGGAGCTGATGATGTGGGAGCTGATGATGGTGAGGGTACGGCACATCACATGAGGGAGGAGCATCCCTCATGAAGTTAAACATAGGTAGATCAAGTGCTAGGGAGGGGAGTGCAGCAGTCTCAGAACCAGTTATTTCGACATAAAATGGAGGCGAGCGAGCGAAAAAGAGAGAGAGAGAGACCTAAGGGAGAGAGAGAGAGAGAGAGAGACCTAAGGAGAGAGATAGAGAAAGCGAGGATTAGAGGGGACACGCTGGTGTATGTGTCAGGAAGGTGAAATATAACAAGTGGCCAAGTGAGAAAATGGCAGAGCCTTTAGCTTCTCAACTCTCTGCCCCGCTTTTTTTTTCAACTGCAATGACTGCTTTGACTTTTACTACAAAGGAAGACAGACGCATGAGTGCAACAGAAAGAGAGAAAGACAGAAAGAGAGAGAGAGAGAGAGAGGGGGAATAAGCGAGGAGGGAGAAAGAGAACGGCCGCACTAGAATACAGAGAGCGCGAGAGAGAGAGAGAGAGAGAGCGGGAGAAATTATAGCCCTCCGTCCGGCACTTTTTATATCCATGTTACCTATAATCCGGCAGCCCCGGTCTGTCTGCCTACTCGACAGCGTGGAAAAGATTTACTGGCGCTTTTAGTGCGGATAAAGAATGCTCTTAAGCTAAGTGGCTGGGAGTCATCTGAGGAATACTAAATGACAGCACAATGCAACACTTTTCCGCTCTCTTCCACTCGATGCCCTCTCAAAACTCCAACCCTAAACACCGGAGAGGGACTACAACTTGAGGAGGATGAAGCCTAAGCACAATATATATCCCTGAGCTCTCCCTGAGGTGATTAAAAGAGATTGGTTCGGTTTTAATGACACTGAACTTAATTTGTTGGAGTTTTTTTTTATGTCTGTGATATGGCATTTAAATCAATCAATCAAGTTGTTTGTGTAGCCTGATCACACCTTTCAAGGTGGTCAGCCTTCAGACTACAGTATTTAATGACAAACAAAAATAGGACTTCTGCAGGAAGTTGCTTGAGTGAGAGTTTCCTCTCTGCTTGCAGCAGGGTGTGGCTCTTGTATTCAACCGCCGAAGACTGGAGGACAGGTGAAAGGCTAAAAAAGATTGTCCTTTGATGATAACAAATCAGGAAGGAGTCTAGGCCAGCATGTACGCTTTACCTGGATGACTGAAAAAAAGGTCTCACACACACACACACACACACACAGACTGACAAACCATCCTTGATTGCTAGTAATGCCAGAGGATGCGCTTTGGAAGGCATGGGGCTCTGACAAGGAGTCATGGGCTCCCATTATAGTCTCTTCCCCAGGCAGTTATGGTGGACAGTCTCCATCTCCTAGCTTCAGTCCACTACCTTCAAGAGCTCTCTCTCTCTCTCTCCCTCACCTCTCACTGCTACATATCTCCTCTCTTCTCTCTGTCTTTGATAACCTTTAAAAGCAGCTAGGAGGGAAGAGAGAGAGACCCTAAGGAGAGATAGAGAAAGCGAGGATTAGAGGGGACACGCTGGTGTATGTGTCAGGAAGGTGAAATATAACAAGTGGCCAAGTGAGAAAATGGCAGAGCCTTTAGCTTCTCAACTCTCTGCCCTCAGCTTTTTTTTCAACTGCAATGACTGCTTTGACTTTTTACTACAAAGGAAGACAGACGCATGAGTGCAACAGAAAGAGAAAAGACAGAAAGAGAAGAGAGAGAGAGGGGGAATAAGCGAGGAGGGAGAAAGAGAACGGCCGCAGAGAGCTAGAGAGAGAGAGAGAGAGGCGGAGAAATTATAGCCCTCCGTCCGGCACTTTTTATATCCATGTTACCTATAATCCGGCAGCCCCGGTCTGTCTGCCTACTCGACAGCGTGGAAAAGATTTACTGGCGCTTTTAGTGCGGATAAAGAATGCTCTTAAGCTAAGTGGCCGGGAGTCATCTGAGGAATACTAAATGACAGCACAATGCAACACTTTTCCGCTCTCTTCCACTCGATGCCCTCTCAAAACTCCAACCCTAAACACCGGAGAGGGACTACAACTTGAGGAGGATGAAGCCTAAGCACACATATATCCCTGAGCTCTCCCTGAGGTGATTAAAAGAGATTGGTTCGGTTTTAATGACACTGAACTTAATTTGTTGGAGTTTTTTTTTATGTCTGTGATATGGCATTTAAATCAATCAATCAAGTTGTTTGTGTAGCCTGATCACACCTTTCAAGGTGGTCAGCCTTCAGACTACAGTATTTAATGACAAACAAAAATAGGACTTCTGCAGGAAGTTGCTTGAGTGAGAGTTTCCTCTCTGCTTGCAGCAGGGTGTGGCTCTTGTATTCAACCGCCGAAGACTGGAGGACAGGTGAAAGGCTAAAAAAGATTGTCCTTTGATGATAACAAATCAGGAAGGAGTCTAGGCCAGCATGTATGCTTTACCTGGATGACTGAAAAAAAGGTCACACACACACACACACACACACACACAGACTGACAAACCATCCTTGATTGCTAGTAATGCCAGAGGATGCGTTTGGAAGGCGGGGGGCTCTGACAAGGAGTCATGGGCTCCCATTATAGTCTCTTCCCCAGGCAGTTATGGTGGACAGTCTCCATCTCCTAGCTTCAGTCCACTACCTTCAAGAGCTCTCTCTCTCTCTCTCCCTCACCTCTCACTGCTACATATCTCCTCTCTTCTCTCTCTTTCTGTCTTTGATAACCTTTAAAAAGCAGCTAGGAGGGAAGAGAAGACACAGGAAGTTTTTCTTCATAGTCAAACCCGCCATAATCCCATTGGGAGGTTCTACTCAGTCCATTGAAGAAAAATACACATAATCAAACAAAACTTTGAAAGTGTCCTATAATAGCAAGGACAAAAAAATGCTTCTGTTTTATTTTTTAGAGGTCTATATAGCACTGTTATTTTTCTACAGATGGCCTGTAGCGTAACATGAGCGGAGGCCTGACCAATCAAACATGTGTCTCTAGCGCAGCCCTCGCCCCTGTGCTCGGCTCCCTCTACTCTACTGTATAGTACTGTATATTGGCCCTCTCTACTGTATAGTACTGTATATTGGCCCTCTACTCTACTGTATAGTACTGTATATTGGCCCTCTCTACTGTATAGTACTGTATATTGGCCCTCTCTACTGTATACTTGCCCTCTCTACTGTATAGTACTGTATATTCCCTCTCCCTCTGTATATTGGCCCTCTACTGTATAGTACTGTATATGGTGGTGTATTGGCCCTCTCTGTACTGTATATTGTACTGTATATTGGCCCTCTCTACTGTATATAGTACTGTATATGTTAGGCCTCCTACTGTATGGTACTGTATGTTGGCTCCCTCTACTCTACTGTATATTGGCCCTCTCTACTGTATAGTACTGTGTATATTGTATATTGCCCTCTCTACTGTATACTGTATGTACCCTCTACTCTACTGTATTGGGCCCTCTCTACTGTATAGTACTGTATATTGGCCCGCGCCGCAAGGTAACTTCAGTGCAGCGAGAAGGCATCCATGGTCATTATGTGCAGCTCATAAAATTGCTAACAGCTGTGTGCCTATTCACATCTCTGAACAACCACCCCCACACACACACACACCCACACACCCCTCCCTCCCCCGAGACATCCAACCCTCCCTCCATCTCCACTTGTCCTTTTTCAGGCACAGCTGCACAGATAAAGGAAGAGGGTTAAGCAAATATGGCACAACGCACAGTCAACAGCCAGCCAGCCAGCCAGTCTCACTGCTCCCTCTCTCTTCTCTCTCTCTCTCATTCTCTCTCTCTCTCTTCTCTCTCTCTCTCACTCTCTCCTTCTGTCTCAGTCCCTCTTTCTGTGTCTTGATATAGGCCTCCTCCATATTTAATTTACATTCTTGCCACTCCGCCTCCCCAATTTCTATGTGCACACACACACACACACACACACACACACACACACACACACACACACACACACACACACACACACACTCACCCTGCCCTAGAAAGGCCTGGACAGTGATCTTTTGTGTGGCCCCATTTACCCTCTTCTTCGAGCTGCAGAGCATGCCTCAACAGGCACAGAGAGAAAATAAGAGAGAGGGAGGGAGAGAAAGAGAGAGAGAGAAAGAGAGAGAGAGAGAGGGAGGGATCTGTGAAGAGAAGGTAAGAGATAGAGATAGGGGCAAGGCTGAAAATGTGAGAATGGATATCAGGGGAAAGGAGAGGATGGGGGGAATGTGAGGAGGAGTAAAAGAGGAGAGAAGAGAAAGAAAGTAAAAGAGAGAACATGAGGAGGCTTGAGGAGTTGATAGAGCTGTGAGAAGAAGAGAGAGAGAGAGTGAGTGAGTGAGTAAGTGAGAGAGAGAGAGAGAGAGTGTGTGTGAGAGAGAGAGAGAGAGAGTGAGAGAGAGAGAGAGAGAGAGAGAGTGAGAGAGAGAGTGTGTTTGTGTGTGTGTGTGCGCACAGGACTCCCACGGTTGTTTTTCACTCCTGCTAAACTTTTCTGTTAACTCAGCACTACCAGAGGGTCCTACAGAGGGGCCAGCGCCTGCGCGAGCGAACTCTGCCGGCCTGCGCGCGCCTGATTAAAAACGCCTAACCCTTTTTTTTTACAACAAAGATGCCTTCATCTCTTCACTTACAGCCCACACTCACTGCATTAACCCCGAAAGCCACACAATTAATGGGCAGAAAAAGAGCTACTTGTAATAATAATAATAAAAAAATATATAATAATAAAAAAAAACTCAAACTCCCAGACTCCCCTTCAAGCTCCCTACAAAGGCTTCATACAGCCATGCAAATTAATATAAAGCCAGTAGACGCAGCTCAAAACTGAGTGTGGCCTTTGCCACATGGCCTGCACTGACGGCACCAAACGATTCTGTGAATGCCACCTCACTTCCTGCTACCCTCCAGTGCCTGAAAAATCACCCTGGAAGCAATGCACGGCTCTGCCAAACACACTGCACCACTGATGCCAAGGGAATAATAAAAGCCCATCAACTAAACAAGTGAGGACATAGTCAGAGAGAGAGAGAGTCATTTTATGTGTGAATGGGTAAAGTGCGTGTTAATATGTGGGCTTGGGTGCTACAGTGTGTGTATGTGTGTGTGTGTGTGTGTAGATATGCCTGTGGTCCATGTGTCTGTAAGTGTATGTGTGTACGTGGAGAGTGTATGCATTCGTGTGTTTGTGTGTGTGTGTGTGTGTGTGTGTGCGTGTCTTCCTCACGGCTGGTTGCCAGACCCTCACAGCTGTGCCCATGCTGGGATCTGTTCATAAATCAATCAGACAGACGAAGAGAGGCTCCAGCAGTGAGGGGTGTGTGTCTCTGTGTTTGCTGTGTGTGTGTATGTGTTTGTGTGTGTGTGTTTGTGTGTGTGTGTGTGTGTGTGTGTGCGTGTGTGTGTGTATGTGCGTGCATGTGTGTGTGCATGCACACGCACATACTGGTTCTGGTGGGGGGCTTGAGTTTGAAGGATGCATTCACCAGAGGGTGGGACTGGGTCCCACCAAATTTATCACATATCCACATTCGTACATGAGTCATACACACATGCACATACACACACACACACACATACACACACATACACACACACACACACACACACACGTATATATACTCAAACAGTGTACATGTACATCAGACATCAGTCACACATTAACATCTACACACATTCATCTCTGTACAAACACACACACACGCACACCCACACCCACATCCTGGCAAGAAAATGACAAATCTGAATAGAAGCACTTGGCACAATGTCTTCAAATAAACACAGAGAAACCTTGTTCTTTCCATTAATTAAAAAACACACAGAGAGAGAGAAACCCAATGAATGAGAGAGCGAATAGTGGTGGGAAAAAAAAAATCTGC
This sequence comes from Alosa alosa, assembly GCF_017589495.1. Taxonomy (NCBI): domain Eukaryota; kingdom Metazoa; phylum Chordata; class Actinopteri; order Clupeiformes; family Clupeidae; genus Alosa; species Alosa alosa. The sequence continues at coordinate 26,785,264 of NC_063197.1, read as the reverse complement.
GGAAACAGAATCTAATCTACTTGATCCGACTTGTGCGCTGCTGTTGTTTTTGGACGAGTCTCCGACGGCAACCACACTCAAGATCCGATTTAAAGGCAATGGACAAGCTCTCCCTCCGCCAGCTACTACTGCTAGTGGTCTCTCCTTCAGAGCACTACTGGCGTCTGCATTAGGCTAAAAGGCTGATGACTTCCGATAACCGCACTAGGGACGCCTAATGGCATGGCTAGCCGCTAAAGCACTCCAGCATTAGCGTTCAAGCGAAGAAAAACACATGGCGACACAGGAGCACAATTGTTACAAATATATTTGCAAAACCTTTTTGAATAGGCTTGTGCAAAGTGTGCGTATGTAAAGACGTCATATAAATGTAAAATTGCCTTAAAAGTGGCATGGATCTAGAAAAAGGAGCGAAAATGGAGCAGTGAAATCATGCGCGCATGCTTTGGCAAGACACATACATATACACATCCGTGAGCTTAGAAACCCCCCGAAGTCTTCCTTTGAAACTTTAACTCATTGGAGCGATACTAATGGTTTATGCAATCAGATCCAGTGGCTGTTTCACCCCCCAGGGCGACATGATTGACTTGGAAATTTACGGTATGAAACATGAGCTCAAAATAAAATACGCTCCCTGTTACTACAGTGCGGCTAAAATTATGCTCTGTGCCGTACGCGCACAGCACTAGCGGGCTTATCTGTGAGAGAAATCATGTTTATAGAAAGGGGGGGTCGTGGTGAATGACACACATAAGCTGGTAGGGAGGAAGGGAGGGGAGGAAGAAGGTTCTATGAGGACGCCACGGACGCCTTCCAAATGGCGGGGGGAATTTGAGGGCTGAGGTTAACTCCATAGTGAGGCTGGATAATAATTCAGGCCGGGCTCCTTCTTCTTTCTTGTGTGTGTGTGTGTGTGTGTGTGTGTGTGTGTGTGTGTGTGTGCGCGTGAGAGAGAGGGGAGGTGCCTAGTGCTATATTGTGTCTCCGGTGGGCGGAGCAGGATTTTGGAGACATAAGTCACCCAGGAACGTTCCCCCGGCTGCGGTTCATTTTCACCCCCACACACACACACACACACACACACACACACACACACTGTCCCTCTGATGCAGGATGTCTGGAGCGGAGTTTATTTTAGAATTGGAAATGAAGAATGTGTGTCATTTCCCGGTATTCCACTGTATAGTTTATGTACAGCAGCTGGGAAGAAAGAGGACGTTCAGTATGCTTTTGAAAAACACGCAGAATACGTTCGCAACTCTAATGGTAAGATTACATATTATGCCAGTTGTCTGACTGTGCTTATTAGAATAAATGTATAAGAAAGTGATGTGATCTTAATATAATATGAAATAGTTAATCTTACAGTACAAAATGTTAATATACACCAAAATGCTCACTGAACACTGTCAGAAATTGAGAAGAGATCAGTGGCATTGAAAAAACATTCTAAATGTAAGCTTTTTGCACACCGCACTGCTAAAACTGGACTACTCCAAACAGTTTACTCTGACAGAAACCAAAGTGAGTCAGAGAGTCTAAGAAATGCCAATTATTTGGCAAATCCACCAAATGCACTACATTCCACACTGAACCCAGTGCATGTGCACTCTATCAGAGCCCTAAATGAAGTTACTCTATGCTTTGACAACAGCAGCTGAAGAAGGAGCTGCCACCGTGCTCCTCACAGCTGAGCAGAGAGGTCCTCTCCAAAGAGGCTCCTAAAATGCCCCCCCACCATTGTCCACTCCAGCTGACCAAGGTGCATAAACCCCTGGCTCCTTAAACGAAGCTGATGTCCTCATAATTGACAGAACTTACAGTACAAAACTAACACACTCCGGTCACACTGCGCCGGCTCATAATTACTCCAGGTGGCGATAAAAAACATCCGCCTCACTAGACCAACCAAGCGCTGCCGACTCCACGAGAGAGAGTGTGTGTGTGTGGGGTGGGGGTGGCACTGCTGGAGATGTTCAACTGAGATGGTACGGGAGCCATTTGTCTGTGTGAATTTCACGCTGGGGGCCTATGATGCCTTCCTTTCTCCAGGTCGCACTGCACCTCTTTCATCAGGAGCTCATTCACTGGGAGAGAGAGGGCTGAGTGATTTATTCTGAGCTAACAGTGCACCGAAGAGACAGGGCGGGCAGGCGGAGGCCAGGGTGGGGTGGCGGAGCAGGAGGAGGAGGTGGAGGAGGTGGAGGCCACGGAGGAGGGAGATGTGGGCTGGGGGAGCGATGAGAGTGGTATGGGCTGGCATGGTGCCCTAAAGGGAACTGCTGCCGCTGTTGAAATGAGATGTGTGTGTTGGGGGGAGGAGTGCTGTTGGGGCCCTGCTGGGTGCACCTGGTGTGTATGTATCTGTTTGTGTGTGTGTGTGTGTGTGTTTCTGTGTGTGTGTGTGTGTGTGTGTGTGTGTGTGTATGTGTGTGTGTGTGTGTGTGTGTGCAGAAAGTGGGTGAGGGAGACAATGATGACTGAGAGAGAATTCATTACCTTCCTATTTAGCTGACTGGTCAAACGCAAACAGGCCAATCTGGGCAAGAACTGCAGACCCCTATATGTCCCTGGTGCCAAATGATACATTCACAAAACAGTTCTCTCTCTCTCTCTCTCTTTCTCACTCACAAACGCAAACACACACACACACACTCTTTATACTGTACCAAATACCTTTGTCCATGAATGCAGACTTATTTATGAGTTATTTATACTGTACAAATAGTTCCAATAGTTCCATTCTCATTTCTGTAAAATGCACATACATGTTCACACTAAACTGCATTAAGCCTTTCTGATGCAAGCCAGAGACTATTCCAGGACTTTTCAAGAAATTCAATAACACATTCAGAAATAGATTGAATTGATTTACAAGGAAGTTTAACCCTGATTTACACTATTTAATTCTACTTGACTCTGTTACAAGAGTTTAGCCTTCCCTTGTTCACAGTAATGATAAAACTCTTTAGGGCACTATTTCAATCTAGATGGGGACATTTATCATTGTGAAATGAACATATCTCCCCCCCCCAATTCAATTTTAACAACATTTGCCCTGGCTAAAGTCTGGGCATATGCCTTCAACCACCAGCCAGGTCGCCCTAAGCTACAAAGCACTGTGGGAATCCCTTATGAGACTTAGGGCTTCTCGTCGAGCCCCCTCTTTATGGATTTGCCATTCATCCCTTGAGCCACAATGGCCGTCATCCCAATTAGTCACACCACTAGGAAGATAATATGAGGTGTCACCTGTCTCAGTTTCATCTTTAGCCAATCTGACAAACCAGCAGACGCCATCAATCTTAGTGCCTGCTGAGGGATATGGCAGGGTAGCATAAAAGACAGAATTACGATCCCCAACGCCGTCATGTTGACTAAGGCCAGAGAGAGACCACTGTGTCAACAATATGACAGCGTTATTCTTTTTTTCATGGCGGACTATTGTTGAAGAGAGGGCAGGGTGAAGGGAGACAGCGTTGCTAAGTGTATGAACAAACATGTCTGTTTTGCACAAAGGACAGAAAGTCAAAGACAGGCTTCGGTAATCAAGAATTAGCTGACCTGACAAAGAAACGCTAAATACCTTTCAAGGACCGATCACTTTTTCTTCAAAAACTAAAAAATAAAACATCCTAGCCACTTGGCTAAGCAGATGTCAGTGATTTTTTAATACTATGATTTCTGGTTCTATTCTCTCTCTCTATGTGTGTGTGTGTGTGTGTGTGTGTGTGTGTGTATCTGTACATGAATCTCTCCTTGATACATTGTGCACTAATCTATCACAAACATTCACAGCAAGCCTGACCCCCCAACAACTTCAACACATCAAAAACGCTTTTTATCAGAGTAAAAGAAAAATACAAGACATATTGCCCCCATTCAGAG
>NC_063197.1:26756373-26778873 GCF_017589495.1 Alosa alosa | reverse complement strand
CCTAAAAACAATTAACCTCTTTCTGGCTGTGGTCTTTTCCCAGGCAGAAGCAGGGAGGAGAGGGGGGCGAGAGAAGGCCCCATCTCCAGACCGTGACGCCTTCTTCTGACACACAAATCATGTTACATAAACCAGGCCGCCTCATGAGGGGCTTCTTTTCTCCCCCTCTTTTAACATTTCATTGGCCCATGCAAATATATCAGTGAGACATTATATTTAACTATGGGACACACACGCATATCTCGAAAAGGACTTGCTTGGGATTAAAAAGCATATTGTATGTTTGGTGAAGTCATTAAAACTTTAGTAAATTATGCCTGCCCTGACGATATTTCAGTGTCAGGACAAGATAAGAGTAGGCATATTGGGAAAGCACCGAATTAACACTTTTTAACTACAGGTAAGGGCTAATTAAGAAGAGATCCCAGGGATTTAAAAGAGAAAATAATCAGCCCCTGAGCTTTGAACGAAGAGCATACCTTAACCTTTTATCACACGCCATCCTCCATCCCCTCCCCCCTCTTTCTCAGGTCTCAGTCTATATGCCTTGGCCCCATGCCTGCATAAGTCTTTAATAAATGCTTCTCCTCACATGGAGAGCCTCCTATTCATGGCCAGGTAGAATGCTCCTCATCGCAGGAGAGAGAAAAACAGCTTGTTGCTTCCATTGAGCCCTTTATTACACCCTTTCAAAGAACGAGGGTGGGGTGGGGATGGAGAGGGGAGGGGGGGGATGAGAAAGAAAAGCGAAAGAAAAGAAAGATCTCTCCTCCTCTTAATGCCACTAAGGCTAGCCACCTCTTCTTTCTCTTTCTTTCTTTGTCTCTCTCTCTCTCCTCCGAGTGAAAAATAAAATTGTTAAAAAACTCAGAATGGTCTGAGAAGACTAGGCGTGGGTCATTTTTGTTTCCAAGAAGCCAATCACGGCCGTATCAACACCAACCTTGAGGGAATCATAATCTCTCAACAAAAAACCGCACCATACAAAAACAGACCCTAATTACACAAACATTTAAGGGATGGCATAAACAAGCTTCACAACTAGCTAACAATAGCTAGTTACACAATTACAAAAAAACAAAACAAATTTCCACATAAACGCTACATGTTCACAAAGCTCACCGGTCTCCATGGCACTGCATGTATATATATATATTGTCACAGCTATAATGTCAGTGGCAAATAAAATACTTTTGCCATGACAAAGACCAGATTTGTGCCACACACAGGCTCATTTTGGACTGGGACTGGCACAATTACGCAGAAGCTGTTTTTGTCCCTTTTCATGGGAGTCAGAAGCCGCCCCAGCAAGCAAACACTTCCCAACCACAGCCGAGCATTAACACACAAACCTCAGCACCAGGACAGAAAGCACAACACACAACCACCTCATTAAAACAATATAAGGTAGAAAAAAGGCTGGAATATGAATTGTGTGTGTGTGTGTGTGTGTGTGTGTTTTATTTTTTAAATGGATCTTGTTGGTTATGATGAGAGACGGAGCCAGGGAGTTATAATGATTGTGACTGCTCGTGATGGATCACGAGAGGCGAAGTCTCTCTTTTGGATTTGGAGCCTGCTCGCCATGGCAGAGAGATGAAAAGAACCTTTCCTTGATATATTCAGCACGAGAACTAAACAAAACATGAAATAGTCAAGTGTGCGGATAGCAGAAAAAAATGCGAGAAACATCACAGCTAGATGCAGTGAGGTGAGATCCACCTCTCCCAAAATATAAAGAATTTCCAAGAAGAAGGACTCAGACACCATGTGCAGTTAAATGTTTAAACAGATCAGAAACACATCATGTACCTACACACACACACACACACACACACACACAGGCCTTCACTCAGCTTTCTTTCCAGCCTCTGTTTTCAATACAGCTTACTGTAAACCGTTAAATAAGGAAATACATTTTTTTTAAAAATCTTATGAATTACATATACTGCCACTCAAAAATGTTGTGTGTGCTTGCCAAATACACCCCTTCACACACACATGCAGTCTTGTCATTCATATTTTCCCCTCCTCTCGTATATGTGTTCAGATGTGTGTGTGTGTGTGTGTGTGTGTGTGTGTGTGTGTGAGAGAGAGTCCAGCCCAGCAGCTTTCGTGGACGAAGCGGGCAGAGCTGGCCCCAGCAAGCACTGCGTGCTGCCTGCTTGATTGTTGGGGGCAGGAGGAGGAAGAAAGAGAGAGAGAGAGAGAGGGAGAGAGAGGGAGGAAGACAAAATGAGAGAACGACAGACAAAGAGAGAGAACGCATAGAGGAAAGAGACAGAAATGTGGGGTAGTGAGTGTGACACACTGAAGAAGAGAGAGAGAAACAGATAGGGGTGAAATAAACGACTGGTGGCGGTCCAGACGAGCTGGAACTCTGTTGATCATTATGTCTCGCCTTCAGGTGTCTCAGGCAGGGGCGGGCGTCTCAGCGAGGAGGGGTAGAGAGCAGCGCAGCCAGACAAAGAAGCAGCATACCAGCAGAACAGAAAAAAAAACTGGAACACTATAAAAATTTGATTAGGCGATTCACCACTTAAGTGACTTTCTGTGTTCTGTCTCTCTCTCTCTCTCTCTTTCCTTCTCTCTCCCTCTCCCCCTGTCTCACCCCCCCTTCTCTTTTCCCTTTAGAACACAGCTCCAGAGAGCCAGACAGACTGACTTTATAGGTCTTAATTAAAAACATCTGAAGCCTTTCAGACATCAAACAGCTGGCCGGTTGGATTTGATTGCATTGAATTTAAGAAAATTTGTGGCCATTTTTTTTTCTCAGCCATTGTCACCCATCTCTCCTTCCTGTGTCTGGCAGTCAATGTATACGGTAGGTCTTCCCCAATAGCATGACCTCAAACAAAGTGAATTTGAGGTAACTGAAATACACAAGACCTCCTATGGCCAGCCATTTAAGGCCATATGCAGACACTTCACCACTGAACATGTGAACCACATCAAACACTCCCCAGTGCCTGAACACTCAATCCGTTCAGTGCTACAAAATCACCACACCAACTTGCTTGTTGATATATTAAAAAAAATAAAGTACTAAGTCATTCTCAACTAAGTCAACTTGCTTGTCACATTTAGCAGTTACGCATTCAAAATAAATGCTATAACATAGATAAAGAACCTTAATTGTAGAACAAATTGGGTTATTTGAGCGTGACAAAAGATTCTATGGTTTTTAACAGTGTTTTATGAAGAAGGACTTATGGGAGGGAGGGAGCCAGACTGACAGAAAAACAGAGCTAGAAAGAACATTCCAACCCCAATGTCAACAGCTCTACAGTCGGAGATGACAAAAGGACAGGTTGCCTACAGTAGCCTATATGTGAACTTCAACATTAACTACCATGCCAAGACACTAGTCTGCTATTCACATTAGCTTACTCGACTGATTGCCCATGCACAGGCCTGTCGACCAGAAGAAAAGCAGGGTCACCTGTTTTACCGGCCGGTATGTAGACTATAGCATGCTATTTACATTATCATAAAACTACAAGTTCAAAAGAAATGTAACAGACTATGACAAATAAAAAATCACATAAGATGGAAAGAGAATCTTTCGATTCAGTGTTTACAAACTGATTATGTTGAATAAGATATTTAGATATCGCAAAATATAATATTTAAAACTACACAGTCTAATTGGTTTCCATTTTGTGGTGACGCACCATAGCATCATATAATTTAAAGATTGTATCAGTCGAAAGTAGGCTATATTTTCTGGAGAGTAGAAATATGGTCACTTACTATTCAGTTTGTAATTGCATCAGAGAAGTAGGTTGCGTCGTGTCAGAAAGTCCGTGGACACCCGCCAAAGACTGCTGAAACGCAAGGCGCTTCATTAAAAGTTGCGTGGATATGTAGAAGCCTACTTGGGCGGCAGTCGCAGTCCTGTTGCCGTAGTTTCTAACACCAGCGCAGTCTGCAGAAGGAAAGCTGCGGGAAACGATGTGAAGGGGGCTGTCATGTGAGTGCAAGGGTGGGCGTACGAATGGATCCACTTGCAGGACGACGTAAGAGCCCGCTCTCATGATGTAGGTGGGACCAGCTTCGTTCGTTGTGCAGGTTACTTCAGTGTGCAAAGAACAACGTATATGATGTGGGCGCGACCATCCAGTTGATCCCGCCTACATTGTGAGTAGCCCGTCTATCCTACAGGTCCATCCATTTTGGTTGCCACCATCATGTGACCAGAAAAGAATCAAACCATTGGTCAAATGCGCATAAATTGATAAGGCTCGGCTTTGTTCCATTGAATTAGGACCAAAACTCTGAACACGACGACCGCCCCTTCCCTAATCGAAATTAATGTGCAGAAATGTGTGAACGAGGTAAGATATTCGCATGTTACTTCAACAAGAAATCTCAAGAAATTAGGGAATGAGGAAAAATAACACTGTAATTTAACTTTAAACAATTATGCAAAGGAGAAAAACTGTGATACCATGACAATGTCAGGATAATGTTGATCATCTTATAAATCCATCATAATAAATGTCTAATTAGGCTATATCTAGTCTTAGACTACCCTCGTCAACCATTTAGGTTGATATATTAAAAAAATAAAGAACTAAGTCATTCTCCTCAGAAAATATGGATACATAGTTGCATTGGTAAAAACGGAAATGACACCAAGAGCACTGGAGACCGACTGAGTGTACTGCAGTAAGAAAACATTAGTTAGCTCTTGAGCTATTACATATTTTACATGTACATTTTATAGAAGTTCTGATAAAGCATTTAAATAGAATTTATATTGTATTATTTTACCATGTTGTGTCTCTTCATACCAATATGATGAATAAAAGAACAAATATACATAAATAATTGTAGTACATTAAGTATATTCACTGACGGCATTCACATTCCTCTTACACAGAAGTAGAGAACGACATAACTACTTACTACATACTACAGATCTCCAAATGAGACACAATTAATATTTTTTGCTGTGTAAACAAGGAAAAATATTTTGTCAGTAAGAACACTGCATAAATATCTCTGTGCTAGTGTAAAACCACATGACCTTTTTTCTTTTTTCTTTCATTTTTATGGCATGATTTCATACATAGCACAGTTCATCTGATGTTTGGCAGACTCTGGCTCTCTCTCTCTCTCAGTATGAAAGCAAAAGCTAAGGTATAGGGGGAAATAGAGCGTGTGTAATTTAGGGCGCATCTTCTACTGCCTGAGTCCCAGCATTAAATCAATATTCTGCAAAGCTTTCTCTTGTTTGGTTAGCCACTTGACTGCTGCCAAGTGGGTCCCGCAGTTGGTTTCTGATTTTTGTGACACAACCCCCTCACCCCACACAAGTGCACACACACACACACGCACACACACACACACACACACACACATAGACATACACAAATGCATATTCACTCCTCTATACACATTAATGCACACACTCTCTCTCTCTCTCTCTCTCTCTCACTCTCACATACACACACACACACATACACACACACATGCATATGTGCATATTTAATTGCATGGTTTAAACTGATGACGTTCATCAGTAAAGCCTATGAAAAAATTAGCAGAAGCATTCAGCAATTCCATCACTATGCTCAGTTCAGAGGAAGAAAGACCGAGCCCAGTGAGAAGCTTCTGATCAGCCTGTTGTGACCCTTTCTGTTCTCTCTCTCTCTCTCTCTCTCTCTCTCTCTCTCTCTCTCTCTCTCTCTTCCAGATTATTGGTATTAGTAATTAGTAGTCATTTCAGAATTACGTGTCAACCGCCAGATCTTTCTTTTCTTTTCTACTGTAGCTACAAATTGTGTGTGTGTGTGTGTGTGTGCGTGTGCGCGCACATGTGTGTGTGTGTGTGTGTGTGTGTGTGTGTGTGTGCGCGCGCATGTGTGTGTGTGTGTGTGTGTGTGTGTGTGTGTGTGTGTGTGTGTGTGTGTGTGCGCGCGCACATGTGTGTGTGTGTGTGTGTGTGTGTGTGTGTGTGTGTGTGTATGCACCATTTACCAGAAATCTACCCTCACACTTCCTTTCAAGAGTTAAGTATCATGCATTGCATCATACTGGTTCAGTATCTCCATCAGCACTTGGGCCATGCTTCAAAGAGCCCATCGTGTCACTCTTGCAGACCAGCTCTTGCACAGCGGTCATCCATATATTTGACATTTTCTGCCATCAAAAATAAAAAGAACACAGGCAAAAACGTACACTCAATCACATATTCTGTTTTCCCCTGCTTCAGTAACTCAGTATTCTACAAACAAAAGTGAGAACACAAAGAAATATACTACTAATAATCCAAACTGTCAAATTAAATTGAGAATAAATGATTTGGTGAGAATATTTGTCTCAATGAACTGGTAGAGGAAATATCACTGCTGATTTCTTTTTGCGCCATTCCACTTCTGCACAGATCACTCTTGGTCTGAGGTTCGTAGACAACAGAAAAGGCAGCAGATTCCCTAAACGGGGTTTTCAGAAGGAGACGAGCAGAGCCTAGCATCAGTAATTGTAGGGCTGCAGTGACAGTCGAAATTACAGAGCACCTTGTTATGCTCATTCCGCTGCTCTGTACATTAGATCAGAGTGGTTTTGGTAAACTGCACCCTGCTGACTGCAGGTGTGTGGGGAGACAAACAAATGGCATTTTAAAAAAGAGTGGCAGTAAAATTGTCCTCTTTGAAAGAGTAAGGTGAAGAGTCTAATGAGCCTTGTTTTTTTTTTAGTGAGGTGTTTAGTTGGGGAGAAGGTCTGGGCTGTGAAATGAACATTCTAGATTTCATTGAATTCTTACCGTTTCTGTGAATTGTGTTGAATTTAAAAAAGACATGCCACATCAAGCTATGCTGAATTGACAGGAACTTGCACAATGTGTGGGTGCGAGCACATAACTGTGGGAGTTCCATGACCCCATGTCACTTTTGGGGGTAGAGCCTACAGAGCCTACATTAAAATGTATTCTGAAGTGAAAGACCATGTAAGGTGTGTGTCAGAAAAATAAAATGATTTAGTGGTAGCGGTCTTATCCTCATATAGGCTAGGAAATGTGCAATGCTTAATGCTTCAATGCTTATTGTAATTACAATGTAAGGAATGCAATGCAAAACCATTTATGTATTTGTAATTTTAGGAATTATGGCAATATAGTCCTCTGTCACATACTTTTCCAAATTCACTAGAATAAATGACTTAAGTTTGATTTAGATGTATCTATCTACCGTATATCTCTGCTCTTACAGGTATGTCTCAGAGTTGAGGGTCTCTCTGATAAGGAATTTAGTACATTTTCTGCTGAGCTCTCTCATACTGCAGTATTCTGCGCGTCTAGACATGCCAGGTTTTACTTCCTGTGCTCAGCAATCCAGGGGTCGTGGCCTTGAGTCAGCCTGTCGCTTTCTGGATATATTTACTAATAAATAACTTTAAATGTAAAGATTTTTTGCTTGCTGGGTAAGTAATGGATAGAGTCCTCAGTGCATCCCACTTAAACATCAGCAAAACCCTTATAAAAAAAAAGTGGTACAAACTTTCTTCACTCTCCATAAAATATGGCTCAGGAGATTATGCTCTTTTACAGTGGGGAACATTTTCATGATCGCACTGTTGTTCTAAACACTAATGATATAACCCCAAACAACCCCCATATATCTGAACAGACTGAGCCACAGCGGGGCTAACGGCTTTAATTGCCCCGCGTTTGGAGGGCGACCCACGGGGGGAAGTCCGCCGCACGGCTCGCTGCCGTCTCCATCTGCTCTGGAGCTGCTCGCCTCTTGCTGCCGTGCCATGATGGACTGGCTGTTCCCCGCATGTCCTCCAGGAGCCCTCTCTGCTAGGAGCCTCCAGCCTGATCCCTGAGCTCCGGTGAGGGGACCACTCTAGCAGCTGCTGCCCCCGTCCCTATCCCCAAAGCCAAGCACTGGGGAGTGGAGGAGGAGAGTCCAGTGACTCGGATAAAGACTGAGAGAGAGAGGGGTGTTGAGATGAGAGTGTGTGTGTGTGTGTTGGGAGGTGATTTAATAGTGTTAGCATAGGCATAGCTGATCTGTTCACACTGGCATCAAAATGGTGTGGAGGGGGCATCTCTACAATGGAAATGTATGTCAGAGGTCTGTGTGTGCGTGTGCGTGTGTGTGTGTGTGTGTGTGCAGGTGCATGTGTGTGTGTATGTGTGTTTAGGGAGGGGCTGGCTGAGTACATCACGTCCCCTGGTAGCACTATGGTCTTGGGGCAGATAAAATCTAGAGCACAGATAGACAGAGGTGAGCGCCTTGCGGTGTGCGCTGGATGTGAGACCACAGTGTGGAACTGCCATTTCCTCTGTGTGTGTGTGTGCATGTGTGTGAGTGTGTGTGTGTGCATGGTTCACACCACTCTGCTCACGCCCAAGCCTCTGTAATCTCCTTCTCCTATTGTGGTGTGAAGGCACCGAGACCAGTCGATTTTGTCAGCGAAGAGGAGAAAGCGTTTCATATCTGTTTAAAATACAGACCCTTCAGTTTGTTCACTTGATGCTATATTTATGTCAGATATCTGACAATTTACTGTGGTTGTGGATACATGGTCTGCAATGTGGTAGATCTAAAGAAATCACTTTAACAAATGTGATTTTTTTCACTTCTGAAGACATTTTCTATATAAAAAAAAAGCTTTGTATTAGGTTGCACTGGAGGGTTTAGGGCCAGTTTCAGTTTAGTAATTTGTGAAATTACAAGCAAACAACAAATAGTGTCCAATTTGCTTCCCTCATATAAATAAATGTCTTTGATTCAGCCAGATTCTGTATAAATAGGCCTACTAATTATACTAAAATGTAGTTAATATTTTTGCACAGTTTCTGATGGTCTCCACTTTGCTTCCAAAGAGACAAGTGATTGCTTGAAAAATAAACTAGATGTACCGCATAGCGGTACATAATATGACCGCCGCTCAGTCCTGTACATCCGTTCCGCGAAAATAAATCACACTTCAATTTGTCTCCATATTTTACTCCAACCCCCACTCTTGAAACTTTTGTGTATGCTTGTTTGGCATGCCTGAGTGTGTGTGTGCAGCTGCACAGAAAGTACCCTACTGGTGCTGAAAAGGTGAATAGATTGTAGAATAGCCAAAGAAGATGTAGAATTGTTATAAAACCTTTAAAATCTCTAAACAATCACAAGTAGGGCAGTTCATCACAGTTCATCCATTGCAACTGGATTGATGAAAGGTCACTTACACCTGTAGGCTACATTGTATTTGGGAAAAGCAAAAGGTATCAGCATAATGTTATTTTTTTTTTTATTTGTTTTAATGTATTTTTAAACAAAAACATCTCTGTCAGTTCCATGCCATTTTCAACAGCTATCAAAACAAAGGTCATTTTTGGATGGATGGATTTTTGTGAATGTTTCTTCTTCTACATAAGATTTTAGTCATCTTTAGTTCATGTAATACTTTATTGTCAATGCACAAATTAAGTAACAGTAGTCTGAAACGTTATTGTTAATGCACAAATTAAGTAACAGTAGCCTAGTCTGAAACGAAATGCTGTTTTACATCTAACCAGTGGTGCAAATAACAGACATGTCCAAATGGGCCTTGATGAAATCGTCGCTAGACTGTTCATACACATTTTAACGGTCCAAAGTTGAAGAGCTTTTGTCCGTTATTGTTAGTGCAAATATAGGCTGATTCATGTTCCCTTGCATTGTTTAACTGAGGTCCATGGCTAGTCTGGCTTTCATCAGACCAAGCTCAATCTTTTAAGAAATCAAAAATAAATAGCGGGCAGATCAGGCTGGGTTCACCCAGCCTAGTCCATAGGCACCCGATATTGTTTAATTTTCGATTGAGATATACACGCTCTGGCTATTCTAAATGCAAAAATGCATCAGGGAGTTATGACAAAACGGTAACTAACAAACTAGATCCTAATAGAAAGCTGTTAGCTTCCCTAAGCTACAGGTAGGATTATAAGGTAGGCCTATTTACAACATAAATTGTCAATAGGCTATGCTGGCGACACAAATAAAATCTCCTTTGGAAACCAATGGCTTACGCCTTACAGTATCAAAGCGGACTTAAACTGTCACATCGTGGCGAAAAGTTGTAATAACATTCACGCAGCTCCATGAGTCAATGAAAGCGAAATGAAGTAGCCACTTCTAAATGGGACCCACTACACAGTAGCTTAAGGTGTTTTGCTAAAGCAGCCATAATGAAATGAAGGTGTCATTGTTTGGATACTTCACACACACACGTGCTTTTTAATTTCACAGACTACAACTACCAAGCTGTAATCAAAGCACATCGATTCCCCTCTCACACCCTGCACGCACTTAAAACAAAATAAACAGGCGTCTCAGTCTCACGCATGTATAGGCAAAACTGTATCAGACCGGATGTAACGTTGGTAAATCTTCCATTGCACAGAATGATTTTGTAGCACGTGCAATAAATGACAGTCGAAAGATACAAACAGTGCTGCTATACATTTGCTTGGTATAACCGCATTTATAGTTTTCTACAAATGCAATAAATCAAATGCCTCCATCACTCAACCAACGCTAACGGTAACATTACCTAGGTCCTTATTGATATTACAAGATTAACGTTATCTGCAGTAAAACCAAGCATGTCCGATAAACATCCTCAGATTTATTTCGCTTCAAGAAGAAATGGGAATTACACTTCATGTGAACATCGTCCTATCCTTATTAGATGTTAAGCTGCGGAAATTACAGTCCTTGTATGAAGCGTCCATTGTTTTTCCAACCCACTTTTAACTTCCAACAAAATTACGTCTCACTGCAACGATCGCCATCTAGTGGACAAACGACTACTTCTCGCCAATACTGAAAAAATGCAGCCATGATGATGATGATGAATATTTATTTTGGCTTTCTTTTAATCCTACTGATTTTCATTTTTTTACGGGGCAAATCACAAATGAGTGATTATGAGCCAGGTTGATGTGGGCCCTTGAGACCAACATACCATAAAAGATTCACAGAGAACTGTGTCTGCCCTACCCTCCTTTCTGGGGTCCAGTCCAGCGGGGGGGCTGCAGATGAAAACGAAAAATGACGGTTCCATGCTATCCATGTGGGGGTACATGCCCACCAAGTTTTGTGTACCCCGGTCTTTCAGTGTCCCGGGAATGCTTGTTGGTGTACGTCACTAAATGTACACATAAATTATTTTATTGTAAGGCCCCCCATGAACGAAAGTACACAAAACTTGGCATGCATTCAGAGGGTGTCATAATGATCCTACACTTTTAATTTCGTGCAGTTTTGACCTTGTCAGCCAGAGATATTGAGATGAAAACACCTAATTTTTTGCTTTTTAATTTTTAACTAGGTGGCGCTATACATGAAATAAGTGGTAATGGGATGGGTTGACATGCCCCCTTAAGACCAACATACAAAAAAAAGGTGGACCTCCTAGGCCATTCAGTTCTCGAGATATTCACAGAAAACTGTCTCCGGCCACCTACAGGCCAGTTGGTGTATAGTAACATAAATTAATTTATTGTGTGGCCCCCCATGAACGGAATTCAACAAAACTTGGCGTGCATACAGAGGGTGTCATAATGATCCTACACTTCCAATTTCGTGCAGTTTTGACTATGTTAGGTCACAGATACCTTCAATTACACCACCTCATTTTTACTTTTTTTGTGTTTAACTAGGTGGCGCTATACATGAAATGAGTGGTTATGGAATGGGTTGACATGGCCCCTTGAGATCAACATACAAAAAAAAAATGGTCCTCCTAAACCCTACGGTTTTCGAGATATTCACAGAAAACTGTGTCTGCCCTACCCTCCTTTCGGGGGTCCAATTCAGCGGGGGGGCTACAGATCAAAACGAAAAACGATGGTTCCATGCTATCCATGTGGGGTTACATGTCCACCAAGTTTCGTGTACCCCGGTCTTTCAGTGTCCCGGGAATCATTGATGGAAATTTGGGCATGCGAAAAAGAAAAAAAAAAAAGAAAAAAAAAAAAAAAAAAAAAAAAAAAAAAAAAAATCTGACTAAACCTATATGACCGCCGCTTCGCTGCGCGGCGGTCATAATTATATCCCTATAATATAGATTTTTTACACTTAGATTAGCAGACGCATTTTTATTCCACCTCCATAAGAGGTGACAATGTGTGCAGCCATTTTGTTAGAGGGGGAAAAAAGCCTGGCAGAAACATAAATGTCAAACCGCGGGGCTTATAATTCTCCGCAGTTTGATCATGACATGGCGCCGTCATCCGTCCATCAGCACGCGCTTCATGGCGTACAGTCCTGCCGCGCGAGATGTCGTGTTCAATCCCGAGACCCGTGTGCTGTAAGGATGCAGGAATGTGGAGGACAAGAGAGCGTTGTGTGCAGAGGAGCGGATTGAGGTCATTTCAAAGACCTCAGCTGTACTAGAGGCTTCACCTGTCACCGCCCAGGGGCCCCTCTCTCTCTCTCTCTCTCTCTCTCTCTCTCTCTCTTTCTCACTCTCTCTCTCTCTTTCTCTCTCTCTCTCTCTCTCACTCACTCTCTCTCCTCTCTCTCTCTCTCTCTCTCTCTCTCTCTCTCTCACTCTCTCTCTCTTTCACTCTCTTTCTCTGTATAACATGCAAAAGCCCTTCACCTTTCAAGCCTTAGCACCCAGGCTAGGATCAGTGAGCCAGAGGGAGTTGTGCACAGTCATGCGTGCTCCTCTGAGCTAATTCTCTACGGAAGCTTCAGTTATGTTCCCTTTTTCTCCTTTTTTCTCACAGACACAAACACACACTACTAAAACTGTACATGTGTGTGTGTGTGTGTGTGGTTGTGTGTGTTTCTTTAATGCCCTTTTCTGTACCATTCTTTAGCCTTTTTTATTTTTTCCCCTCTTTTTTATTTTCTTTCTTTTTCTTTCTTTCTTTCTTTCTTTCTTTTTTCCATTGTCTATTCTTGAACACACCCCCATACACACATCCACCCACATGCAAACACGTACATTCTCTCATTCTCTCTCACACACACTTTACATTAAAAAAAAGGCATGGAAAAAAATTGGTGTTAAAAAAAAAAAGAAAACACGAAAAAAACGTGAAGCTCTTGGCAAGCGATGATGGAGTCACTCCCTCTTGGCCAAGCCCCCCTCCTAAAAAAAACAACTTTAGTCAGCTCTCGGAGCCCGACACTAGTGAGCTGCACATAAACAACACCCCTCCCAAAGGAGGACACTTCCTATAGGGGCGTCGGATGCTGGCCGCACAAACACAGCTTTCAGCACAATGGTGTCATCCCGTCCCCTATAAAACTTTATCAGCATACAATGGCTGCACTGCAGTCACACACTGTTATTAGGTTTCCAGGTCAGTGTTGGTTTTAATTAGACGTTATGGGAGGAGGGATAGGTGCAGGCAGCCTGCTAAGCTCAATGTCTTGAGGTTTCTGTGCTGGTTGCTTTGAAATGTGTTGCTGTGGGTGTGTGTGTGTGTTGTTTTCAGTTTAGTTTGGTTTTGAATTAGACATGAGACACAGATTTGCGTTTCTTATATTTGTGCATTTATTTTATTGTATAGGCTCTTGATTTATTCCAATATTTGTTATGAAGGGATACTGAAATACGTGTACTTGTACTGAAATACTAAAAAGATGCCATAAAATAAAATACTATAATAATAGTATCTATAATAATATCTGATAATAATGTGAATTTGGGACGCCAAAATGAACATCACAGTGAGAGCACAGAGATTCATTCACACCAGTATAGGTGATCGTCATGCTTATCTGTGTCCACCAAGTGCATTGTGGGATGCTTATCTCCATCTCCACTTGTGCACTTAAGCAGCTGTACCACCGCCGACCCCACACTGTACGAGGGCCTCTAAATAATTGATCTGCTTGTACCTGTGAAATGACTCTAGCTCTTATTTTAAAGCCCCAAACTAATGTATAATTAAACACATTGCCACATGAAAGTGCATAGGAGATAAGATCAGGGTGGAGTACAAATGCATTTCAGTAGATTATCGATGACAAAAATTACCTACTTTTCAAATTAGATGAAATTCCATTATATGTTTGTTTATGTTTCTTGCTTAAACAAAACATGTTTATGCAGTACATCATGAAAACATATTTCAGCAAAACCCATCTGTTGTTAAATCCACAAATGTGTATTACCACCGGAAAATGATGACGGTTTGAAACTCTGCAGGCACAAGAGAGAGTGAGTACACTCTTTTTCTTTTTCTTGACATACATCCGGGTTTTTTTTGCTTCTTTTTATGGAGGACGACAAAAAAGGAAATCAAGTTAAGTTGATCTCTTGGGACCTATGAAGTGGACATGCAGTTTTTGTTTTCACTGAAGGTCCGGCCTCATCTCTTTTGCATTGTCTACACAGTATCCTGTCCACCAAGAGTGTAAAGCTGTCCCAGGCACTTTCACTGCCGGCCTTGTCCTTTATATAACAGCAGGACACCCATTATGAAAATATCACATTTCTTTCTCTTTTTTTTTTGGTTCTTGTCTTCCTCTAGATTTTTTTTGGTGCTTTCTTGTCTTCACATGCCAAAAATGTAGAGCCCCATGTCAAGACAAGGCGTTTGGACTCTCAGACGCGCGGGGTTGGCGCGACGAGCGGTGACAGGGACGACGATGGGCGAGCCGATCTCCACATCTGTCTGCCGCTGAATTTTAATATCTCCACCTTGCAGGCAGCTGCAAGAGGAAAAAGGCTTAACGCTTGAGGCTTTATCCCTACACCCCCACACCCACACCTCCCCATGCCCGCTGTGAAGTAAAAGTCTAAGGTGTCACTCCACCAGCAACCCCCACTTTCACCACCACCACCACCACTGCTCTATCCAACAGAAAGCCCATAGAGCCAGTCTCCACGGTGGATAATCAAAAATGGTATGGTGGTTGTGTGTGTGTGTGTGTGTGTGTGTGTGTGTGTGTATGTATGTGTGTGAGAGTATGTTAGGGATGGGGGGGCACTGTGAGAGACTGATAAGAGCTCACAAGTGGATCCATACCATACCAGTGGTGTGCGGATCGGATACACCGAAACGTGACGGGTTCTAAACAGATGCCATACATCACGCCTTTGGGATTTGGTTGGAGAAATTAGAATGCGGAAAATAACGTGCAATGTGTACGTGGCGCAAGGAAAAAAGGGATAAAGACAGGGCATTAGCATATTCTATAGGATGAGAAGCTCAAGGATGCTTTCCCCCAACACACACACATATGCTGGCACACAAGCCTAATACCTCATCATGAAAAAGCTGGAAGCATCTTTCATCTTTTTGAAACACTCATGCTGCATATGCAGTCCAAACCTCCGTGCCTTTCATAATAGTGAGCTCCATTTTTTAATGCTGCTAAATAGTCCTTCTAATAAAAAGCTTTAGAATGAGACAACTGATAACTGTAACTGAAAACATGGGGGTGCCACACTTTATAGATGTAATATGCCCCTAAAGGCTTAATACAATTGCCTCTCAGTTGGTCCTCTGTTGTCTTCACTTATTTCTCTATTCTTCCATGTAGTGAAAGTACTAGTCACACAGACACAGACACTTAATTTGCTTCCTTTTCCTTTTTTGGTGAAAGTTGGGTTTTTTTTTTTATCAGGAGGTGTGAGAGTGTAGATGGTGAGAAAATAACTTCAGTGAGAAACGTCTGCTCACGATAGTCTACTGTAAGTGCCTCCTCCGAGTCTCATTACCCAACCTGCCAGGGTCGTGTGCATTAGGAGAGGATTATCTACAGCGCCCGCTCATGACATTGTTGCATACTTCAAATACAATCAGCAAAGAAAACAATCAAATAAAGTGAAAAGGCTACTGGAGAGAAATTAAAATAAACTAAAGCTGAATAATTAAACCTAGAAGTTAAACTAAACTAAAGCAATGGACAAAAATACTCAACGCTGAGCTGATAAATGTAGATTAAAATATGCAATACATACAGCTCATAAGCTAATGGCAACTCAACATGTACAGCCCATGTGATGAATTCCCAGTCAAATAATGGCCCCCCACTCCTCTCAGATGAATGGTGCATTTCACTCCAGTCTATCTATGAGAGGTCCCAGACACATTGGAGGATAATTTACTGCCCCAAATGAATATACAATATCCTGTGACAGGATATAACAAGTTAGCCCTACCAGACCACATGATATTGGGTTGCATGGAAGAGGAGGAGGTAGGAGGGCAGGACAGTTCACACACACACACACACACACACACACACACACACACACATCTAGTGTTGTACACATGAACATATAAATGTACACGCACACAGACATAAATACATACATATTGGACACACAAAGGCCCATAGTACAGACAGTCAGGGCCCTTGGAAGTACTTTGTGAGAAGAATACATGCAAGCTCAGGCACTATACACACACACATGCAAACAGAGACACGTACAAACACACACACACACACACACACACACACACACACGCACAGACACACACACACACACACACACACACACACACACACACACACACACACACACACACGACTCTCAGAAGGCCTTGCTGAAGAATGAGGTCTCTGTACAGTGGAGCGCTGCGCGGCATGGCGTCTGTGAAGAGAGGTGCCCCGGCCTGTACATTTGCAATACATTAAAGTAAACACAGGGTCAAAAATAGACTCCGCCACACTGGAGGAGACTTCAGGGGAGCCAGCAGGAAGCCTAAAACCAACTTCAGTACAGTAACTCGCTTGGCTTGCATTTTTATTACAGAAATACAGAAAACAACTCAAGACCTTTAAATGGTCATTTACATTTAGTCAGCAAGCAGTCAGCAAACACTTTTATCCACAACACTATACAAAGTCAATGACATTTAACCATTTACCATACACTTATAGTACACACATATGCATGTATTATCTATAGACGTGTATGGGAACCATGACATTTGGGTTGTCAGTACTTTTCCCCTCAATACTCCAGAGACAGGAACACAACAAGATAACACTTCAGCCAGAGGTCCCTTTGTTCATGTGTCTGTTTCATTTTCTTGCCCTTAGTCCAAAGGAGTGAAACGTCATCACTGGTTTCACGTGGCCTCGTTAGCAGGAAGCTGAGGCAGCGTTGAGCCTGAGGAGGAAGTGCCAGACCTGGCACCGGGGGGATGGCGTACACCAAACGCCACACCAGCACGGCTCTTTCATCACCCGGAGAGAAGAAATACTCTTTTCTGATTGGCTGGTGGGGTGGCTATTCATTCTGAATAACGGGACACCTATGAAGTAGATCTGGTAAAAAAAAGGTTTAATCACCATTCCATATCAATGCTTATGAATGGTAACTATAACAACCATAGTAGGACGACCATTGAGCCTGGAAGCAGGCTTCGCAACAATGGAATCAACTGTAAACAAGTTAACTGTACACGCTATCGCTGTTATAGGGCCAAAGAAAGTTGTACAACAAACTGAACAAGTCGGCTTCTTTTTAAACAGAACTGCGTGTTTCCTTTGTGTACTATAAAGGCATGACTATTACCTATAGTGGCAACCAGGTGATAAGCGGGATAACGGCCTTTGAGGTGTCCTGTTATACGGAATTAATGGACTCCGCAGCGCGTCAGGAGTTCTTTGCCTCTCGCCCTCGTCCATTAATTCCGTATAACAGGACACCTCGGTGGCTGTTATCCCTTACATAAATTCCAAGAACGCGTGTGTGTGTGGGTTAGGGTGGGTAAGACTGTAAGACTGAATCCAGTAAGCATTGATTTAGTGTACCACCATAACCTGCCCCTCATAAAGAGGGGGGTGAGAGACTGGGGTGTTGAAGAGGTTATGGGAGAGTAAGGTGGCTGTTTTGAGAGGTAGAGGTGGGGCTTGAGGGTATGGTGGCTGTTTGGGGAGGTGGAGGGTATGGTGGATGTTTCGGAGGTTTGGGGTGGGTGTGGAGGGTATGGTGGCTGTTTGGGGAGGTGGGAGCTGTCAGATTTGCGAGGTGCAGTTTCTGCTGGACTAGCAGACTGTTGAAGGGTGAGAATTGGCTGATTAATGTATTAGGAGTTTGTGCTGAAAGGGGGCCTCTCGTCTCTGGGGTGTCACCGTATTATTTCAGTTTCACACACACACACACGCTCGCGTGCACACACACACACACACACACATGCACACACACACACTTGCACATACACACACACACACACACACACACAGATGCACAGATGCACAGAGAGAGATAGAGATAGAGAGACAGAGAGAGAGAGAGAGCAAGAGAGAGAGAGAGAGAGAGAGGGTCAGTATGTTTTTGAGTTTCTCTCTGTGTTTGCTGTAAACATGAAAACCGCAGCCAGGTGTGTATCAAAGGCCTGGCTGCCAGTGTGGAGTCGTGGGCTTGGACTCCAACTGTGAAGTCCACGAGGAGGAATGTGCTTCACAGGCATCAGCAGCTCTGACTGGGATCCCTCACTACAAACAGACATGAATGAAGGGCTGCGTGTGAAAACCTCAAGCAACATGCTCCAGTAGTGGATGGAGAAGAATGCTTCTCTCTACAGCCTTCGCCTCTACAGCACATCTGTCTCATTCACCCCTTAGCAAAAAAAACAAACATATATTCACACATACACACAAACACAGACACACACACACACACACACACACACACACACACACACACTTACAGGAATGTATACACACAAACATGCGTTCACACATTCAGATAAGTGAACCTCAAGAACACCCACATACACACACACAAACACACACACACACACACACACACACACACACACACACACACTGCACACGCAAACTCAGTTGGCCTCAGTCGAGCCTTCATCTCCACGCTGAGAGCCGGTTGGGGCCCGTGGATCTTTCCTGTGCGATGCTATCAGTCTGTGAGTGACTTGACAGCTGCGTGCCGCCGCGCTGAACTGCTGCTGCTGCTGCTGCTCTGTCGTGGCCCCTATCCAAACACGTCGAAGCCTGAGAGCCGAGGTGGCTGAGGCAGCGAGCGAGAGAGAGAGAGAGAGAGAGAGAGAGAGAGAGAGAGAGAGAGAGAGCAAGTGGGGAGGCGGGTGGAAGTGGTTAGAAGCCGTTAAAGCCATGGTTGAGAGAGGTAGGGCCCGTGTGGCCGTGGATGGGAAACAGTTGTTTGAAAAAGGGGTGGAGGAGAAGGAGGGCGGGGGAGGGTGGAGGTGGAGGGGTGGAGGAGGGGTGGGGGTGGTGCTGAGGTGGGCTGGGGGGAGGAGGAAGAAAGAGGGGGAGGAAGAAGAGGAGAGTAACCTAGTTGCTCAGGGGAGACAAAGAGCAGAGAAGAGAGAGAGAGAGAGAGAGAAAAGGAGAGAGAGAGAGAGAGAGAGAGAGAGAAAGGGAGAGAGAGAGAGAGAGAAAGGTTTGAGATGACAAACAAGAAGAGCTAAGGGAGGAAGGGAGAGCGAGAGAGGCGAAAGAGAGATGACTGAGAAGGAGAGAACGTGTCAGACAACAGAGAGAGAGAGGGAGAGAGAGAGGAAGACAGGATGTCTCAGAACGAGAAAAGCAAAACCAAAAAAAGACCAAATGGCCCCTGTCAGCAGCCGCCATTCCAAAACACGGGGTTAAAAAACGTGAGAGCTTCACGGCGTCACGTACAGCCGGTGAAATGACGGATCAAAAAACCCACAGAGCGCAAACGCTTCACCATGATGCTCTTCCTGCTGTTCCACGGAAAGGGGCTGTAACTTTGTACAATCTCCCAGACAGCTTCTCCCCTTTCACACACAGATGACATCTAGGCCAGTCTGCCCACAGATCTACAGTTAGTGGTGTCTCAGATTCCTCAGTGAGCACTAACCACTGCTTCTGAAATTCAACAACGCTTGAGCTCACTCAGCTAAAGCAGACATGTTAGTGAATGCTAAAGCAGACATGTTAGTGAATGCTAAAGCAGACATGTCAGTGAAATTCATTTTTTTTTTTCATTTTCTTTTCTTTTTTTCACCGTCTCTCACCTTTTTCCAACAGTGTTCACACCTCTGCTGAGTGTCTCGGAAGCTAACCCATCTGCGGAAGGTGTGCCTCAAACTAATCTCCGTATTTTTTAAGCCCTCCCTTCCTTTAGCCAGAGGACTATCACAAAGTCACCCAAAAGTAGGGTGCTTACATAATGGGGATCACATAGAAAATGTGAAGCACTTAAGAACTTGCTTATGAGACCTTGATATCGTGGTGGTGTGTGTGTGTGTGTGTGTGTGTGTGTGTGTGTGTGTGTGTGTGTGTGTGTGTGTGTGTGTGTGTGTGTGTGTGTGTGTGTGTGTGTGTGTGTGTGTGTGTGTGTGTGTGTGTATGGTGATGTGTGTGTGTGTGTGTGTGTGTGTGTGGGGAGGCTATCACTAGTATTCCTAATCCTAGAACCGACGGCGTGATCCATGACTCTCACTAAGCTTCTTCACATGTCACTCATTGCTGACAAGGCGGGAGGATGAGGCTATAATTAGCTGTGCGCTCTTCCTCTGTGCCCGACCCACCCTCCCTCAATATTCAAGCCTTCGTGCGTTTTCCCCATCAGCCTACAGGCTTAAGCGCAGGCCTCTTCCTCTTGTGCTAATTTCATGTCACAGTTCTGGAGAACTTGCTCCCTCACCCGCTTGACCATTTCAGCTTGTCACTCGACATGTGTTTTAATCACACGCCTGACTCTCTTTTGTCTTTTTTTTTCCATCTGTAATATCACATTATTCATTCACAGCTCCATCTGTATTAACCAGCTGCTTGACCTTGTGATAGATCATATTCACACAAGTGTGTGCTGCAAAGGTTTAATCCTTTGTTTACTCAAACAATCATCGTATGACATTATAATGTATCGCTCGTACAATAGCAGTGTGGGTACTTGTCAGCAAAATGCATTTATTAAGTAAATCCATCACTGGGAACATAATAAAGGTTGTATGTTGTCAAATATTTACCCATCTGTTTTGTGGCTGCCAAAGGGTGAAAGTAAATCAACAACATTTGATTGTGCTGCTGCTTATTTTTGTTTGTGGGTTTTTCAGTGCAAAGCTGCATGTATTTGTATGTTTTTCTTCTGAGGAAGATGCAGGGCAGAGTGTGTCACATGAGTGCAGTGAGCCTTGCTTGAGTTGGGGAGGAAAAAAAGCTCCCATCCTCCCCCTCTGATCCTCGGGGTGTGTGGCCAATCAACGGTGTATGGCCTACATGCTCACTGAAGCATGTGTGTGTGTGTGCGTGTGTGTGTGTGTGTGTGTGTGTGTGTGTGTGTGTGTGTGTTTGTATTTGTGTGTGAGAGTGTATTTATGTGTGTGTGTGTGTGTGTGTGTGTGTGTGTGTGTGTGTGTGTGTGTGTGTTTTGTGTGTGTGTGTGTGTGTGTGTGTGTGTGTGTGTGTGGCTTTGCACTGGCATCTTTACTCTCATCTCTTGCACATCTCTATGCTCCTGTCTTCTTTGTGCATTTATCCAACATGCTCATCATACATATCCCACCATCTTGAACGGCAGTGCCATCAGATCATCCACATCCACACATTTATTATAATATACAGTATAAAATAGAAAGTGCCTATTATTTGAATACCACTGGACACCAATTATCTTTGGGCAAAGATGTCATATTTGTTATTCTTATAGTCTTGACCCTATCTTGGTAGAATTACTAAGATTGTATCTGTTTGTGTCATTGTATAATTGAAGTATAATGTTAATATAACTCAAATTACCAATTAATTGATAAATCTGTTGGTAGGAACCCACACGTGTCCCTGTAACTGTGTTGTGTAGACCGTTCTACAGCTGATTCCACTGCCCTCTCAGCCTGACAGTGACAAGTCTTTGACTTAATAATTCATAATGGCGGTTTGCCCATCAATTTTTAGCTGACTTGACAGCTTTTTCCCTTCAAAATGCACGGATCAGAGAATATTCAGCGCTGCCAATTATTTTCGATGTAACACACTTGATGAGACATCAGGGCGGTGTAAAATAAAAGTAAAACCTGAGTTAAAAAAACAAAAAAACAATATGCACATATGCGTAGATTCTGCAATAACTTCACGTCACTGTCTGTCAAAAAAATTATATTTTCCCTGTGCACAATCTGTGCTCACATAATTATGTAAGGCTTTAAAATGACTGCCCAAATAAGTGCACCCAGAGTTTTGTGTTGTCTCACAAATGGGCACAATATGACATTGTAATACATTTGAGTCGTAACTGGAACAAACCCAACCTCACTAAAACAGACACTGGTGCCATCCTTCCTATTCACTTACAAGATTCAGTGGCATGCAAATCAGGGCTTTTCAGATAATCAATGGCAGCTATTTAATCAGATATCAGCTGAATCTCAGCTGAGGTTTTAGCACAGCGTCACTCTTTGTCGACGCACAATATTTCGCCTCACTTTCCGCAAGCATTGTTGCGTAACACAAGTGTTGAGAGTGTGTACAAGAGAGACACAGTTATTGTTCTCCTGCTAAATGGCAGAGACAGCATGCTGTAAAAAAATCTCAAACTGGCCTGACAAACAAATTAGTTGTTGTGAGCTTTGGTTAAGTG
>NC_063197.1:26743873-26748873 GCF_017589495.1 Alosa alosa | reverse complement strand
ATGGTTTCCTTGCCAAAGTTGCCATGATACATATACATACTAATGTCATTAACCCATAATATTTCCGATGCACCTGAAGGCCATATTAATCTTATTTTCATTATCTCATGTCTGGCTGATCATTATTGTCTGTCATTGTCTGTTACTGTCATTGGTTATGTGTCTACATAATATGTAGGCCCATACATTGTGTTCGTTGATTTAACTAATGGCAACGTAATGTATCATGGCTGTTTATTTGTCTGCGTGCTAGGTCCTTTTGAAACTGCTATGTCTCCTCTCTAACCACTCCATTCCTCCTTGCAGGTCTTCAGGCTGTAGGGACTAGAACAAGATCTTTCCTCAAACTCTTCTCTGCCAAAAGTATATAAGTATAAGTAAGTATATATACTCTTTTGATCCCGTGAGGGGAAATTTGGTCTCTGCATTTATCCCAATCCGTGAATTAGTGAAACACACACAGCACACAGTGTACAGAGGTGAAGCACACACTAATCCCGGCGCAGTGAGCTGCCTGCATCAACAACGGTGCTCGGGGAGCAGTGATGGGTTAGGTGCCTTGCTCAAGGGCACTTCAGCTGTGCCTACTGGTCGGGGTTCGAACCGGCAACCCTCCGGTTACAGGTCCGAAGTGCTAACCAGTAGGCCATGGCTGCAACACCTCTTGCAGGCACAAACTCTCCTTCAGGCCAATACTGCACTCACCCTTATACTTTTTCCAAGCACAATGCACTTTGCTTGTCGTCATTCGTAATCTCCCATTACGTCACGGCAGCCGCAAGCACAGGGATGGCATTCCTTCCCATTTCTTCATTACTTAACATCTTAATAATCTTTCAACTTCAGGAGCAGCTCCTCTTCGTTTAATGTAAATGCCTCTCTCTCTTTAATTTAAGGGTATGCATCTGTCGGCAGTGGAGTACTGACCCTCACCGTAACTATTCATGCAGGGATCGCGGGCTGGTTCACGTGGGCCTATAGCCAAAACGTTCATCAGTGCTTTGGTTCATATTTAATCTTACTTCATCCAGGTCATGTGATGTCAACTTATTTACCTCCTCATCTAAGCTATACGCTAACCCTTCATATCTTTATCCCACCACAGTAGGGGCAGCAGAATAGTGAACTTGCGTTGTTAAATCGTTAGATTTTGCAATTCACTATCGAATATCCATATGTCCTGTCTTGTCCTGTTGTGTCCTTAGGTCTGCTGCTGGTTAGTCAACCCTGGCTCTCTTTTCACTCCCTATCAATTCACTCCTTGAATGTGTTCCTCATGGGTTCATGCGCTCTGGGGAATTTTGTTCTGACAGCCAGGTCTTAACCCTTCTCAGGATCTGGCTTGCTCAGCCATCCTCTTCTCCTCCCACTTCTATAGTGTAATTCTGAAACATTCTAAAATGGACACCTCAGGTCTTTGTCATTATCAGAGATTCTACTATAAATAACTCTTCTGTCCCTATACTTCTATGATCAACTATCTTAAACTTTGCCCACACACTTCTCCTAATGCACCTCTCTTTCTTCTACCCACTGGGTTATCTATGTCTAAACAATGGTTCAGAATCCACTTGTCGACAGCGGTTGGTAGCTGCGGGCTCTCAACCTCCCAATATACTGGCCATTCCTTTCGCTTTCGGGCGCTGCAACGTCAGCAGCGGCCCTAGGATTACCTGCATCCTCAATCAAGTTGCTCGGAAGATGGTCTTCGTCGGCTTACGAGTCCTATATAAGACCGTAGGATCAAGCCCTTAGCTCTCGCAAGTGTCAATTAAGGTAAGCTACCTTGCAAAGGTCTGGTGGTGGTTATTCGGCTCAGCTAAAGCATTATATTAATTACGTTGGACCCGAGCCACTCTTCTCCAGTCACTACGCACAGCCGGCACTTTAGGCACAGAATAAAGCTTTAATACATTGTAGTCACTATGCACCGCCGCCCTTGGTCTAGCTTCTGCAAGCAAAACCTCGGGTAATCTCACGTCACAACAGTTCATTTCTTTTATCCTACCATCACCCCACTTCACACATCATATACATATGCAACTCAACTCAGCAGTCGACTCGAATCGCAATCATCAATCGTTATCAACCGAACGATCATTAAGCACTTTCCACGGGGATTTGCACCACATTGCATTACATTCTTGGCATGCAAGAACCGAGCTTATGAAAGCTCTGAGCTTGTGGAAGCTCCTCGACATCGCTGCAGACCATGCTGGTCATTTCTTCTTTTCACCAGAAAGTGCTCAAGCTTTCTATCTTTCTCTATACCTTTTCTCTCTGAACTTATTACCCATGGACAATGTCTATCATGTTTTCCTGTCTCGTTTAGCTAACGTTACCTATGCTGCTCATCTTATTTTGGGGGGCCTTTCCAAGAGCAAGGTGCAAAAGCATGGCTCACTCTATTCATCTTGCCCTTGGATCTGCTTTAGCTCCATTCCGTTGCAGGATGCGGCTTGCTCACGGAAAGTCATCACATTTAGGGGTCGTACTTAAATCGGATATAATCTGTTATGGACACTACACTGTGCTGTTATTTTGGGTAAGTCAACATAATTAATTCATTAATCTAAACCTTGCTTTGTTTACATTTCTATCCTAATAGTAGGCCTGTACGTCGTGCTATTTAGCTTTCTTTAACATGGCTTTACCTCTGCCGGATGGACAGTAGTTTGTTAATTTCATCTGCTGTACATCTTGTCCTTGCAGCTTTTGTTCACCATTGAACCGTAACAAATGGATTTCACAAACTGTAATATTTTGCATCAACTTGCTTATCAATTAAGAGCTAGCTACTCCATTTGCTTGTCACAAGGCTCACAAGAATCTATGGACTGTATGGTTACTGAGTTCTTAATTACTAAAGACTCACTCAGCAGTAATGAGCATTTTGTAATCAATGTACTTCCTCTTGCAAATGTCTGGTGGTGGTTATCTGAATTTAATCATATTACTCATCTCTTCGTTTCTGGTGCCCGTACTGGCTTGGTCGCATTTGTGCAGGTCATAATCTTCAACTGCAAGCGCTATTTCGTCTGCACTAACCTGAGCTTCTGCAATTGCAAGCTCATTGTCCCCCGAGCAACTGCAAGCTCCATCCCGCTGCACTAACCCTGAGCTTCTGCAACTGCGAGCTCTATTCTGCTGCACTGACCCTGAGCATTTGTAATTGCAAGCTCATCGCCCTGCACGTTGTTAGTTAACCCTTAAGCTAAGCTTCTGCAAGAACTAGTCACTCAAGCAGTCTTGTTCAATGGGTTGAACATCTGCAAGCTCAATTCCCTTCCATAACTTTAAATCAATCACAGAATTTGAGTCACAGGTGGTTGAATTCATCACTCATCCTCATCAAATCATCAGTTTATTTTATTAATAATTTTTAAAATAAATATAATCATAGAGGATGACCATCTAAGCATTCTGGTGGGTATCTTTTTATTTCTTATTCTTTGGGGGTAGGCTCCGCCCCTGCCGTCTCATACCGGCAGGATCTGCAAGGGTCTGCACACTCGGTGACCTGGACCGAGGACGGGGCCTATGCCAAAGACTGTCTTATTGTTGCTTATGCCTTTTGTATATCTTTTGATGGATTAAAACGTGTGTTAACTTTCATTGTACCTCCCTGAGTCTTTCTGATAGAATGACAGGAAGCGAGTGGGAGAGAGTCGGGGTGGGATCCGGAAAGGACCACGGGGCGGGAATCGAACCCGGGTCGCCGGCGTACAGTGCAGGTGCCTAGGCCCTTTGAGACAGACACCGTTCCAACTTCAAAACGTCCGGTCAGTACCGGTGTAAGTTGGTCGCGAAGATGATGTCAGGTTGGTGTGTCGTTTGTCTGCCATATTGGATTGAACAGAAAGCGAAACTAAATTTTCACAGGTCACAAATTTGGTCCGAACGCCACAAAACTTGACATACATTATCCTTGGACCAAGCCTCACAAAAGTTAATTTTCGAAAGCGTTTGCCTGTCACAGCCAAACGAAATCGGAGGTGAAGCTCTGAAACAGGAAGTCATCCATATCTCAGGAACACTGTCACATATCGATACCAAATTTTGTATTTGAACTCGGGACTCCAATGTGAGGGTGCATAAGCTAAAAAAAAAAAAAAAGAAGAAAACATTCCAAAAGTTTCCAGCATTTGGCAAACCACCTACCTGTATTTCGTAACTATCACCTTCCCCATTTGCAGTTGTACTGGTACTTCTATCACAATGCCTTCCAAGTATGCACAATGTCTCCGGACAACCTTGCCCAATCATGAAATGCTTGCTCTGCCATGGAATAGTATGGACTTACAAACTGATATGCCAAAGAACATTAGTTATTTATTGCTGACGTAGTACAGTTATTTTCACATTGACAGTATTCAAATTAAAATGTTCATTATTGTTAAATATCATGATGGGAGAGTATTATTAAAAATGTTACAAGTATGCAAATGCATATGTTTACGGGCATTTAGGTTTTACTGTGTTTTGTTGTAAAGACATGCAAGGCATTCTGGGCCGTAATGAACAGTGGTCGGCAGCACTCCAAAGGCTACGTATAAATATAAATGGGTGTTTCTGTAAACCTAGGGACCATAAACAACTATCTCTGTTACAAAAAACGAGCTGGTAATCGCTCATTGAAGAGCGAACTATGATAAAAGATTGTTTTCCTAAAAGCATGGAGTTGACGAAAGAATAAGCAAGCAATGTCACGTTAAGGTTAAATAGCCTAGAATGCTACATCTGAACGCTAGGTGGCAACGTTGTATTACATTTCACTAGTGTACTTGAAATACGGTGTGAGCTTCACAAGGAAGGAAGGTGCAAATATTATGTAATTTATCATGGGAAATTATTGGAGATGTTGTTTTATTGTGGAGAAATATGGCCAGCTCTGCGTCAGACTTGATATTCTTCGTTTGAAGAAGACGTCACCATCTCGGGGGGAAGCTCCTCCGATGTCCACTTAATTTGTTTCTTGTTTTAATTTTGGAAATTTGCCT
>NC_063197.1:26710712-26743373 GCF_017589495.1 Alosa alosa | reverse complement strand
AACCTATACTGAACTCTTACATCTCAGATAAGTGGCAATCTGGGATTAATGTACCAACAACAAGCAAGGAATGTGAATTTTGGCACATTTTCATGATCCACTGGGTCATTATGGGCCACACAAAATACGGTGTTGCTAAAATTACTCTTATTGTGGCTATTAGAGACATGCGTTCATGAGTATCCAGCTACATTCAATGAGTTAAGTAAAATACATTCACACACACAAAAAAAACATCACTAATGTTGAGGACATTCCTTTATTCTGAGATACATCAATAGGCTCTAAAAACAATCCCTAACAGACATAAGGTCTTTATAGAGCAAATCCATATAGATTATTTGTCAAATAAACCAGTAAAACAGAATTAGGGGATGGAATATATAACATTCACTCATAGCTCATATTTTTTAAATAAATCAGTGAAAAAGTATCGTATCCTGACAAACAAGCAGCATTTTAATGCCTTAGTCATATTTCATAATTTCAAAATATTCTCTAGGTTACCTGATAGCCCAGTTTGTGAGGTGCAAGTCACTGCTGTTTTATTTTATTTTATTACCGGACCAGGGCAAGCACACTTTCGCAGTTCCCGCCGGAAATGCAGTCTAGTTTTGTCTGATATCCGACTCGGATTTCAGAGATAGCAGTAGAGAGAAAACCGAGGGACAGTGGGCCGAGTTCACAGTGCTCGCAGTGTGCCCTGGCTTACATGTTACAGAGTTGTACCTTTAAAAGCAAATGCGATCTGAAAGGCGGGCAAAGTGGAGGGGACGCAGCTGTCGCTGGGTTGTGTAGTTTTTTCACAGGCTGCCCCTAATGATTCCAGACAGTTGGCAATTACATAAGGACCACTTTGAGGCCATTCCACTGCTCCAAGGATCGCACAACCTCGCATACATGCAATATGGGAGCCAGAGCCTGCAACTATAACCCCCATGCTCCATGCATGCACATGTGTGTGTCAGCACACACACACACACACACACACCAAAACACACACATACCTACACAAAACATATACACAAGTCCTCAGCCTCTCTCTCCTCTCTCTCTCTCTATCTCTGTCTTACAACCCCCAAACACACACATACATAGATGAGCAGTACACACAGCAACAGCAACATTTACAAACCAAACTGAATTAAATCAGGGGAGGGGTGCAGTAATGAAGTTGTAGGTAAGCACAGTGAGATGTGAGGGAAGAAAAAAAGACGGTCTTATGCTGTGTGTGTGTGTGTGTGTGTGTGTGTGTGTGTCTGTGTGTGTGTGTCTGTGTGTGTGTGTGTGTGTGTGTGTGTGTGTATGTTCCACTCACACATCTTCAAACAAACTCGCCAAGCCAGTGGAATACTAATGCAGTGATAAGGACCATCTGACATTTATGATTTATATTATTTATTTCGGTGCATTTAATCCACCTAATCTGCCGTGGTTTTTGGTTCATGGTTCCCTCTCGAACAAACACAGTACCGGTAATCGCTTATGCCATGTCACATGGAACTATGTGACCGTTAATGACTGTAACTGAAGGTCTGTGATGTAGCATTCAGGGTTTGAAAAACTCCAATGATCAAGAGGTCATCCGTTTGTTTGCTATTGGACTGTTGGACCACATATCAGATGTGTGTTTCTTTGTTTCTACTTAAAGTACAAAAGACCTAAAGTAAACAAGCAAACATACTTAAATATTAATATTTTTGCACATACAGAGTGTTAAGAATCTGTTTGAGAAAAAATATGAATATCGAGACTTACACTCTTTTGTTAAAGCTCCACATAAATGCAGGCTACAGTAGAATATGTTGGGTGTTGGTCCATCTGTAGACAGTGACGGTAAATGTAATCTGAAAGTGCACATATCTGATGGTTGTGCATAACTAAATCAATGGTGGTGTTGCGAGTGAAACAGACACACATGCGTGTTTACAGGAAATGACTCATTTTCGACAGTAAATATATCAGATCTTTGAATGTTTGTGAGTCTATGTCCAAAACAGAGACGCTGTGTGTGGAGAAAATGCATGATCTAGTTTCGTCATACCTGTTAAGCACTCTCTATAACTTCTCATACGAGTCTTTTGAGTGTGTGCCACTTCATAAGCACAACATTGGCTCAAAGGTTACTCAGACAGACATAATGAGTAAGATGAGTAAAATTTGTCGGAAGGAAATGCTGCCTCAACAAGTGAACAAGCTTGTTAAGTGAGACTGCATTTACCAAACTGCACAGTCAGAAACTAAAATCCCTTTTCCAGAATCATGGTAGAGCTCACAGTTTGTGCCACTAATTGAAGATGTACTGTACAAGTTAAAGCATGCCATTTGAAGCTGTTGTGTTGAAGCTCTAGTTGCCTCTGAATTATTTTACATTGACATAATAAGCAGTCTGAAGCTAAACACACTGATTTACTGTAATTGTCTTTTACAGGCCAATAGGCTATAGAGAGCTGAGGTAAAAATTGGTGCATGATTTGCACATTAAAGGAGAATTACGGTGTGATATTGACCTAAAGTGTATTGAAACATGACTAGCCCGATGCCGAAGCACCACCATTGAAAAAGCTGTTGGTAGCATCTGCTAACTAGCGCCAGATTTTGGAGTGCAGGGGACAAGCCTAGATGGGCTATGAGACAAACGTTCACACTCGGTATCATGTTTCAATACACTTTAGGTCAATATCACACCGGAATTCTCCTTTAAGATATCACACCCCAATAAAGCACAATATGTAGAGAAATTCTAAGATATGTGTTGTCCCTTCTGCTGTGTGCAACCTGTGGATCCTATTGCCAATTCTCTAAGACCTACCTCTGGAATTATGGGATAGTTTTCTGAGCCAGCTTGAACTCTGCTTTGCCTTAACTATGGAGACAGCTATCTAACTCAACCATAGTGACTCTGAGTCCTGTTATTGTGACAAATGTAGGGGTCACTGGACAAAGTGAATCTGGCCCACAATGGTGCAAACTCAAATATGTAAATCTTCATGATTGCTGCGTTCCTGCGACGTGATTACACATTCTTAAATTGCTTTTCTGAAACCAAGATGACTGGGTGGATGGCTTTGTTGTTTTGCGCGGGACTTAGCACATTCATCATTTTGAAATGGTTTGTTTGGGGATTTCAGCGTCTTAAACACAACAGCCCGTCCCTCAATGTCACTGCTGTGAATTTTTTTAAAATATCACAGAAACTACCAATAAAGACATAAAACTTGTTCAAGTGTCGCTAACTTCTGAAAAGCTTTAGTCCTCACATGGGACTCCAGCATGACTCCAGAAGTATATTTTAACTGGCTGAGGGGACGCCTTAAATAAGGCAGCCATTCATGTGAGTTCACAAAGCTTGTGATCTCCTTCATCACTGAGGCAGTATAATTGTGCTGGGACAGAATTAGAAATGCTTCTTTAAAAATGATTTGCCCATTTTTTCTCCCCTGTTTTTGTTTGTTTGTTTTGTTTATTTTTCACATTTTGAAACAAAAATAAATGACAGCTAATTGTTACTGTATATGACAAAATTGAAGTAAAACGACTGGGTCTGGCTGGCTATTTAGGTGTCATTCAGATATCAACCTTTGTGTGAACCAGTCTGTATTACTGGTTTGCTATTCTATCTCAAACATTTTAAGTAATTTACAAGAAAAAAGTCTGTACTTTATATTGAGTTGCAATTTTGCTTGATTCATTCATTCATTTTGCTAAAGGCAGAGGTCAAACTCATGGGTTGTGTGACTGTCTGTGTGTGTGTGTGAGAGAGAGAGACAGAGAGAGAGAGTGCGAGAGAAAGAGAGTGTGTGTTGTGTAGGGGGGGATGTGATTGTGTGTGTGTGTGGGGGGGGTCGTTGTACACTAAATGGAATTGGGCCCTGCTGTTCCTGCGCATTGCTTCTCGTTTTTGACACAAGTGAGCTAATCGCTGTCAGGGGGTCGGTAAAAGAGGGCAAGATTACGGGCGTGCGACGGCACACACACAGGGCTCCCTGGCCCCCCTCGGTCAGCTCATCTGCTTTCAATCTGAAATATTTATAAATGTCACATAATTAGTTGTGGCACATAAACTGTAGATGCACTGGGAGTGCCCTGAAAAGATGAGCAAACAAACAAACAGACCAGAGAGCATTCCCCGTCCTGCGTCCAAATGCATTTTAATTGGCCAGGACAAAAGAGTTGGGGAATAAAAGATGATATCTATTAATGACATGAGGCAGCTGTCTTTCTGGAGGGCTTAAAAAGGTCATGTTGGAAAAGTTAATCAGCCAAGAAATTACTCTTTGCGTGCAAGGAAATTAGAGGTGACACTGGGAATTAGTTATAATTTATTTTTCCAACAATATCACAAAACCGAGGATCTGAATATATACTTATTTTACTTTCTTGTCCATACATAACTGAAAGGTACTTGCTACAGTTGCATTTATTTGAGGCGTCTGTGACACAGTGTGACGGCATACTGTACGATTCACAATAATGTATCCAATCATATTTCATCTGAGGAAAGATTAACATACTATTCCAGGGTAGACAGCATGGTGATGGAGAATCATTCATGATATAAACAATAAATCCTTATTTATTCATTAAAAATAAACCCATCCATAAATAACCACTCTTCTTGTTTGGAAATCTTGATAAGCTATGGGCATAAAAGCCTTTGGCCATTTATCTTTCAACAATGGCAGAATATGGCAATCAACTGCCACAATGC
Source organism: Alosa alosa (assembly GCF_017589495.1). NCBI lineage: Eukaryota > Metazoa > Chordata > Actinopteri > Clupeiformes > Clupeidae > Alosa > Alosa alosa. The sequence goes on along the minus strand of NC_063197.1, from coordinate 26,738,662 downwards.
TTTCCAGCTCAGGCACATTTGCATTTCTGTTTATGAATCGTGTGCAGTATGGAAATGTTCCTCCATGGCGACTTGCCCCAGCTTCGCGTTTGTTTCCAGCTGCTGCAGCTCCATTTCAAATCAGTGGAAATTCCAAATGGATTACCTTCCAGTCTGCCACATAAAACCCCCCTCCGATTTCACAAGTGCTGAAAAGCTTGTCAAACTGGTTCCTTATCTTCGAGAGGGATTTGAATAAGTCTTGAATCGCTACTCTGCCATAACCTCCCCCCCCATCCCCCCACTGCTTGCCAACCATCCCTCCCAAACAGACACATGCACACACACACACACTGCAGCCTGAGAGTCATCACCCCTCGTAGAGGATGTACTCATCGCCAACCCTGCTAAGTGAGATTAATTTTCATATCATAAATAAGTGTGCAGGTCCTGGAGGCCCAATCTTTTCTTCATTTCTCACAATAGAGAAACAAATATGTTCAAGCCATTTTCTATGTTTGTGTGTGCGTGCCGTGTAAGCTATGTGCCATTTCACTTTTCCCACAGCCAAAATCATAATCCTTTCATTGTTCTAAAACACTCTGACTAGGTCCTCGAGCAGAATACCACTTTGACATGCAGAATTGTTTCTCGTTTAGCCTTAAGAGGCGAACTGTGTTCTGCTTCATGGGGAACTGTATTGATTTCTTATTTTGCCGCATTAGGACTTAAGCCATCACACTGTGATATGTCTTAGATCCAGCCTACTTGGTTTGTCCACCGTACATTTTGTTTCTGTTTCATAACACTGAAAGCCTGGTGGTGTTCTCTCACCCACAATAGAGTGACTGGGTTTTGAGAGGTGCGAAGCTCATTCCACCAGCATGTGGATTTCCAGTGTATATCTGAGGTGATCAAATGAATTTACACTCCCATGGACACACATTCAATAATACACCGTCCCACACACTGACCTAACTGTACAATGCTACATATTGCTCTTCTTTCATAATCAGTATTGTAACAGCACAGGCGTTTTACTCATCATTATCAGGGGGAACAAACAGTCGTTCTCATTTCCATAGTGAGTCATTGTAGCCACTATGAACTATGTGCAGGAATCCAGGCAGTTAGGAAACCATAGTGAAGACACTCGGGTCTAATGTGAAATACCGGACAAGGTGACAACATAGGCGTGGGATACTTAGCTTCTAATTTTGCTAGAATAGTGGTAGCCTACTTGTCACACTTTAGCCCTCTTGGATGCCTCATATGAGACAGAATATAATTGGGCGCAATATGTTTTCAGCAAACAGTTCATATCATAGTGTCATTTGAGTGAATTTCAATATAAGATTGTGTTCATTTGGATTGGATCTAAATAATGAAAGAGTTCTAAGAGAGCATTTCCCAAAAGTAAAATTCCTATCTACAGTGACCACAGAATATATATCGCCTACAGCCTACATAAATGCATTGAGCACAACATAAAAGAAAGCAACATGAGGCAGAGATGGCTTTTATGAGCTGTGCAGTCTGAACTTGAAAGAAGACGCTTGGCCCTGCAATGTTTGATTCAACATTAACTGACATTAATTTAGCATCTGCCCCATCCTGCTTACAGCAGACAGGTTGCAAGATGAACCTGAAATGATCATAACACCATCCTCATTGATCTTCATTGACCTGACTGTATAAGCCAAGAAAAAATAGTAAATTTGGTGTTCATCCCCACATCCATGACAGAGGCTGAATGTGTACACGTAGGTTACAGTAAAATCATTTAAAATGTATCAAAAGTCCAATGCTTTACAAACTCAAGGACTAACTAAGAAGATACAATGTGTAATGTCTTACACTACTGCAAAAATTATTCCTTAATGCATTTCAGTTTAGTTTCCTCGTTTCGTCAATATTCTGTCCACACCATTTGCTGCGATTTGTTCACTTAATTGCCAGGTTTTAATCAAGATGATGCCGCTGCTTGCTTTGATGGAACTGTGCGGCTCCAGAGCAGGATGATTAGCCTATCAGCATGACATTCATCTAAATGATGAGATTGGAGTTGCTGTAGCTAATTTTGCATCGTATATGAACAAGGTGCTTCACCTTCTGTTCAAGAAGACAGATTAATGTAAACATGTTGGTGAATACACATGGGTGTACTCGGCACAGATAAACAGAGAAATGTTTGTTCACAGATGTGACAAATTCATCGCTCAAAACACACAGACACACACTTGTGCATTTTTATGCAAAACAAAGAAGTAGAATGGAAAAAGCCAAAAATCTTCATGCTGTGAACTCAAACAAGCAGTGTTCCAACAGTGAATAAATTATGAATGGTAACAGTAAGGGAGGGCAACACCTAGACTAGCGCCACACAGCATGCTGGCTCTAAAAAAAAAGACCCTCCTCTCAGCTTGTTCCTCTGCGAATGAGCTTCAACCTGACGGGGGGGTCAGGGGGAGCTGGACGGCCCTCGTAGCCCAGAACAGATTTATTATTCGAGCTGTCTGAATCCATTTGACAGCTGTGTTTATTCTGGCAGATGCAGAGGGTGCTATGTGGCAGGGCAAAGACTTGCAGATGTGATCGGTCTTTCAGGGATCAGGTACCCAGGGTCCCCCTACTGTAAAAAGAGCCTCCATTTTTTTAATATGTCCTCGGATGCCACTATAAAGAAACCTCCGTAGACCTTTACTTTTGACTACAGTTCATACAGTTCCCTGGGTCTCTTACGCATGTGAACCATTGCGGTTAATAGTTATGGCTCCACAATTAAGTTGGATTGTGGTGAGGTCAGTCTCCGGTCCGACTTCAGGACAGTTACCGCCAGTAAAAAAAGAGTGGGAAAATAGAGAGAGCATTTACATGAAGTGTGTGCCTGCGTGTTGCTGCCAATGGGGAATAACACTACTACTACACACAGTGCACTGTTGAAATGTGCTACTAAGGCATGTGGGGAGAGGAAAAGCTTTGCTGGGCTTTATGTTGTGTGTGGGTCTTTTATATTTGTCCAGGAGTGTTTGTAGTCATACCATGTGTTCATAAAAGCCCAAATAAAATCATTGTTTCATAAAATAATCATCTTCAATCATTTGATGCCGAATAATTCTACATTAGGTCAAAACACCAATTTATACAAAACTATGGCCTCCTATGAAGATCAAAATTAAAATGTCAGGGATTCTATTATTCCAAGAAAATATGTTGACACATTACACCTTTATGAAGTCACACAAGAGCCCTAACAGGACTCATGAAATTTAATGAGCATGTGTATAGTCTTCAGCGTACAGCATCAATCACTTACTCACTGATTATACATAAAACATCGGTAATACAATTCCAGCTTAGACACATTCCTGGTTGTTTCAACAATAGCCAATAAAAAAGCCGCCATTCAGGTTAATGATGAAATGAGATGTAAGAGAACATTTTGAGGCTTTGTGTTGTATCCCGACATCTGAAGCATTTGGAACTGAAGCGTTCATATTACTCCTTTGCCATTCTACCGTGGGACCTCATTAACCACATGAATGGATTTGGTCCTGGATGTACTGCAAGCCTCTCTGCATAGCTCTTTGTACAATGATAAAGAAAACTAAGGAAGCATTATCATCTCCAGTAGGTTGCTTTGCAAAACTGGATGATAAAGGTGCATATGTTATCACAGTACACAAACACTTGTGTAACCATTGGACCAGTTTGTAAAGGCACGTTTTCAAATCAGTAGTGTATTTATTTATCAAGAGTTTATTTAGAGTTAAAAAGAGAGGGCTGCCTCTGTCACATCATTGCCTGCCAGAGAAATGGCTGTGCTCTTTCAGTCAAAGGTAATATATGCTGTTGGATGTTTCAGTGTCACCTATATATTCAGGTCTGTATGTATTATTCATGGCCTGTTGCTTGTTAGCTGTGTTAATCACAAGTCAGTTCACACGTACAGACCTGCAGCTCACATATGGACAAGCCTTGTTAAAGAGGTCAGGTTTGAAATGCAATCAAGCTGCCCTCCTGATAAAATGCTACAAATCCATTTGGCTAACAATCTGCAGGCAAATGTAGCTTGTGTTCTTTTTTGTGTATGTCTTTAATATGGTTTACTGTTTGTGATACTGTTTTTATTTGGCCTGTTGTGACTGCAGTTTCAGTCATCTGAAATGATTGTAGCTGTAACCCAAAAGAAAACATATATAACACACGTAAAAATACAGGAAGACTGGGGTTGGTTAGCACATTTTTCACTCAGTCATTTTTCTAAGTCATGCCACATGTTGAAATGGTCACAGTACGAACTAAAAGGTTACAACAATAATATAATAATAATGGTAATAATATGCAATAGTGATAATAATTTGTAAAAGATTAAAGGTACAGTCAACAATCGTATGCAATTTCAAACCCATACAATTTTTGTCACATTCAGCGAACATCTCCTTAAGATCTGCTAGCTGCCATTGCGTGAGTACACTGTAAAAAAAACGTTCTTTGTAGACCAAAAAACTGGAAACAAACAAAGTGGGGGCAGCCTGTCCCCCAAGCAAAAACTAAACATTGGAGTTTCCCTGGAAATACTAAAGGGAGGGATGATCTAACCTTTGGTGTGTTTTGTCTGGTCCTTGATTAAAATATAATGTACGTTGTTTTGGACAAAAGCATCTGCTAAGAAATTTAAATATAAACATAAACATACATTAACATACAAACAATGCAATATCATATAATTGCTGACAGCACCTTTAATGTTCTCACATGATTTCTAAGCTATTGTATTTCTAAGCTATTGTATTCAACAGTGTTGGTTGGGACAAACTGGAAATGCTATAATTACAAAGAATGCATTCAAATTCAATTAAATTCATTACTGGCCTGATTAAAGACAATTTAAAAGCTACATGAGCTGTGTTTTCCACTCCATACATTCAAGATATGCTAACGCTTCAAAACACAGGGCATTTATGTCTACCGCTTTGTAAGCACATATTTCCAGTGCAATACCCTCACGCTTCCCACAGTTCCCTGCTGTCAATCAATCCGCCAACGTCCCCTTATGTGTGCATTATGTGCTTGATCACCCTTACATTGAAATCGCATGTTCCAATCACATGCTCCAGTTCCATGTCCCGCTTCATTATGGCCCATGGATGTTCTTAACGAGGACACACACATCCTTTCACCTGAGGGCACAAGGAGGCTGAACAGTGTCATTCAAATGCTGTTTAGTTGCATCAGAAGATCGAGGGCTTCGAAATCCCAGTAGTGATTGTGACCGCTGCAGCGCGGTAATATAGGATATAGGATTTATCAACGTTTTTTTTTTTGTTCTTTGCGGTTTGTTGGCAAAGAAGATGAGTGTGAAGGGGGGTGGGTCTGGAATGGCAGATACCACCGTTGAGCCTTCTGGAGGTGTTCTGGGCCTAATTCAATGAAATGAAACACCCATGAAAGAAGGTGCCTGCTTTGTAACCCCAGTGAAATGCTCTTGAAGACTGTTCTGTTGGTGATGTTTTTTGCCCTCAAAGGTTGATGTGGTAGTGATTTTATTTGTGACAGTAAATAGGCTTGGTTCTAAATGGCCGCTGTGTGAAATCCACTACCTAATAGCACTAGGAATTAGTGTTGTCACGATACCAAAATTATGACTTCGATACGATACCTGCCATAAATATCACGATGCTCGATACTGAAACGATACTACGGGCGAAATCCTAAGATATCTGAAAAGAAAGGACTCATACCTCCTCCAAGTGTATTGAGTCATTTGTGTTGAATTCGGTGCACTTTTGTAGTGTGCAGGTCAATTCTGGGTTCTAAACTTCCTACATAATTATTATTTTTATAGTCAGTAAAATAGTAAGCCTACTTTGTGTGATTAAGTCCTTTATTTTTTGTTATAGTTCATTTACATTGTGTTGTGTTTTGCCAATAAAGTAGCTTTAAATAGCCAAACTAGGCTAGATCAAGGTCAGTGTTGAAATTACTGCATGCAAATCACTGAATGCTATGCAGAGGGGCCTAATCTTTAGGCCATCTGATGTACAGTATAGGCTTCCCTAGGCCTTCCCGTGTTCATGGGATTTCTTTGGCAGTTGCAAAGGGAAAAATGTATCCAAGTGTACAAGTACGACGTTCCAACCACTCAGGTCTTCGTCAGATAGGCCTACACCATTACCTGTTGCAATATGTCTGTGTGCATTCCTACATTAACCTACGTCTATTTCTTTGATAACATTATTTGCTACCACGTAACAATAACCCGCTATTATTATTAGGACTCAACACGCTTTGGTGGTATTATATGCTGTGGGCTTTAATTAGCGCTGGGCAATACTTATTGAACAAATTGCAGTCTACATGCCATGACAAATATTACCAGTAGTACTGACCGAACATGAAATAGATTGTTTACAAGTTATGGTAATGTTATTCTGGCGTGAACATTGCGCTTTCATCACGTTAGCACCCTATGATTACAGCTCGTTATGTCTCGTCAAATTCATTGATGAAGGAAGGTTCGCTTTATCCCAGAGAACCATACTCGTTTCACTTAGGCTAGACTAAAACAGAAGAGAAGAACTTGGAACTAACCATGTAGTCGTGTTTTCTATAGCATATTCGTTAACCTGTCGTTCTTTAAACAAAAATGTTGGGATATGTCTGCGAGGTGTTTAGCCAAGTTCCATGCGTAGCCTACTGCTTTTAAATGACTTTGAAACATATTTCACAAACGGGCCTCTGTGTACCTGATGGCTTGCCTTCACTATTCGTGATGTATCCGAAATAGTTGCAGATTTCCACCTTTTGTTTTATCCACAAGGCCGAGGACGGTCGGCAAAGAACTACTGTATGTTGACGTTGGCTGTGCGCGCACTCACTCACTCAGAGCTGCCTGCTTGACACGCCCACTTGCCTAGATGCATGCAAGGAGCAGTGAGAGCAGCAGAGGAGGGAGGGCAGTTCACGCAGACACAGAATGTTAATTTTAATAAAGTATCGATTCTAAAAACGTCGGAAATCGTATCGTTTTTTGCGTGAAGGCATCGTGATACCTTTTTAGTATCGATAAACCGTGCAACACTACTAGGAATTTAACATCTCTCCAGTGTATATTGGAAAAAAAATGGTAGATGATTCCCAGGACACTAGAACATTGGGGCACATAGAACTTGGTGGGCATGTAGCAAAACTAGGTAATAATGGATAATGAATGCCCCCATGCTTGGCCCCCCAAAAGCTGGGTAGCCCAAAAGCAGCTTTGGAACCGTTGCACCCAAGATGACAAAATGTTTGTGATATGTGGTCCAAATGTTTGTGAATCCTTGGAGATATTCTGAACCACACGCAATTTCACGTGCAGAATCACCACAACAACTTCTGGATGCACAACTAGTTTAGTGAAATTCTGTGCATGGGAACACTGAAAGTCATGAATTGCTATTATCCCTCTTGACTCACTGTCAAGAACCACCTGACTCGACACTCCCATCCACAGGCCGACCGATGGAAAGACATAGAAGGGCTGTCACACATGAACACATACACACACACTCATAAACTCTCACACACACAACTTTCATTCACATAGAGTTGCTTGAGTAGGGTACAAAGAAATTGAGAAGCTCGATTTGTTTTCTATGGAGAAAACATGCAGGACTGAGCAGCAGTCATATCATAGCGCTATGCGGTACATCTCGATGTTAGCTTTTATTCATGGGCCATTGTAAAAAATGAAAGGGTCTTCATATTCCCTCTTCAGTAGATGCATATTGGATTTTGAAACCGTTGTACTTAGATAACTGGAACAGAGCATATACCCATATACTTATACTATTATACTGGAACGGAACCACCTATGGTATGTTTCTGTGAATAGTCAAGGACTTCATGTGGTAGGTTTCTGAGCTTTGTTGCTCTGTTCTAAGAAGCACCCAAAATGTTTTCTGGGAACCGGAAAAATGTGGGTTCTTGAGAGGAACTTGAAGTGCCCATCAATTAGGGCAGATTACTGTCTTGTCAGTGTAAAATAAAAGACAACCCACGCACTGGATGTCTTACAGTAAAAAATGCATGCAGAGCAGACAGAATAGGTTGTGAATATGGATGTTGGAAGGATCTGATCTCTACCCGTCCAACTTGTCAGAGCGTTTCAGCTTTCATCTGCTCCAGTCATATCTCCCGAGATGAATGGAAATGATTGCTATGGAGCAACAGGAGGCAGCAAGGAAGGTGGGCGGAGGCGACGTCCATTTTAATATCCGGCCAGAATGGATGAATCTGGCCTCTATCTCAACTCAAAGGGCCACAATGGCCACTCCACATGATCGGAAAGCTCCACGCGGAAGCGGACGTGCAGTAAATCTTCCCCACGAAAGAAAAGAAAAAAGCTACAGAAAAAAAATGCACAGACTGAAAAAAGGGGGGCATGAAAGTGAGAGAGAGAGAGAGAGAGAGAGACTCTCCCATTCTGGACTTGTAGCTACATCTGCCAGGAGAGTCATATGGCTGTGTTCCATCTTGCCTCGTATGACCCCCACCACTCCCCTTAAGTGTGGGGTTTGAGGTTTTTCTCCATGTTTAAAAATACCACCCCGCCAAAATTCTTTGCTCGCTTTTCACCGGTGTGGGGTGGGGTGGGGGGGTTGTGTGGGTGAGTTTCCCCTGGTTGTCACACATACACACAAAAAAAGACACACTGGCAGTTTGTCCCACCCTCACCACCTTCTTCATGTGTTTGAGGCAACATCACAACCCTGGAAATAGTATCTTGCTGTGCACTAAGAGCACAATGTGTTCTTCATACATTTCATACATTGCATCACCATTGTCCAATGGGAATAACCTATCTAGACAGAGTGAACATTCAGATTTAAACAAATCTCTCTTTAGAAGACCTAAAGAAAAGCTGCATGAATTCTATGATTTATAAACCATGTGAACCAACTGCATGCAGAGCATTAGCTGTATATCTAGACATAAGTATACTTCAGTGAAAGAACAGTTGATTAGTGTGTTCTTTGAACAACTCTGTTCTTCACTATCCAAGTGCTTGATAATGATAATTTAGTGATAAAAAAAATGAAATATTAAAATGGTTATAAAACTGTTAGTCAGATTAACTACTTCATGTTTACATAATATATGCCTTGCTAGAATGTGTAAATACAGAGGATGTATTTTTACAGAGCACATTTCCTCAGTTTTTTTCTCTTTCAGAGCAGTTTCTGCACATTATTTCTGCTATTCATGCTGAGTTTGCAGGCCTCGTGGAGGAGGACAAACCTTCACTTGACCATGCATCTCACTGGGATTATACTGTAAGGACAGAAACATGCTGTGCATGTGTTTATTGGTTTGTCTGTGCTCACACAGAGTTAATTTCAGATTGACTTATACGTTCTGGAACCTAACCTGATTCTGCAGTGCAGAGCCACATGACAGAGAGATGGCTCGTCTTGATCTGGAGGGTTTTCTGAGACTATGTAAACAAAGACACACTATGATCATCCCCAGTTAGAGCCGAAGTGCAGCTGCTTCGCCCCTAATGAGATTTAACGGCCCACAATACCTCATAAACAGCTCCCATATGGAGAATTATATGCTTCATGCAAGGGATATGATTGGTGTTTGGGGTGGGGTGGGTTGTTTTGGTGCGGTTGTTGGTTGTAGGGATAGGGGGTTGCAGGGGTAGTTGCCAAGCCTCCCTTTGTGCATCTGCAACCCCAAGGGTGTCTTTATGCCACACTAAAGGTGGCCACTTATTATTTTGTCATGTTTGAGTCATGGTTGCTGAGTAGTATGGTCTAAACCTGCGTCTCGAAAAACATAAACAGTGAGAAAATAAGAGATGGACTTGAAGAGGAAAATATGAGGTGTTTTTTTTTTTGTTTTTCAACTGGTCATGTAAGAGCGTGTTTGTGCCCAAGGTTTTCTCATTGGACTCCTTTGTTGGCAAATAGAGAACTGTAATTTTGGAAAGGGCATATTATAAGTCCAAGACACAGGGGCGGCTATGTGGTACCAGTGGTGTACGTCTGTATTTCTGTGCGTCTCTGTCTACTTGTGGGAGTGTGTATGGGGAGGGGTGCTGTGTCTTGGGATGTAAATGAATGTGTTTGTGTGTGTGTGTGTATGTTTGTCTTTGAGAATGTGTGTAGTTAGGCATGCGCAAGCGTGCGTCTCCTTGTGTGTGAGTCTGAGTGTGTGCGTGCGCGCGTGTGTGTGTTTGTTTGCACGCACATGGTCAGGGACACGGTGTCTGAATTTGGTTATTGTGCTCTCTCTGTGCCACAGTGAGCGGCGCATGGCAGAGCAGCCAGCTGTGACGAGAACGCAGACAGAAACGGACTGTATCCCACAGCCGCGCCGGCGGACAACACTACGCGTGTTTGTGTCGCACGCTGAAGACATCTTTTGTATGAGATATGTATGCTCTTTGTGAGGCTGCCAGGATAAGAAAGGCAGAGAGAGAGAGAGAGAGAAAGAAAAAAAGATAGGGAGAGAAAGGGAGAGAGAGAGAGCGAGAGGGAGCTTTTTTGCATGATAATGCCACGCCTGGGCTGCTGAGATGGTCATGTGACAGCGGGACTCAAAAGCTGCAAAGACGGGGAATGACAGAGGTGGCCTCTCATGCCGTCCCCGCTCCTCGTCTCCTCCTCGCTGTTTTTCGGATGCTCTGGTCTTCTCCCGTCCTCTCTCTCCTCTCTTGTCTTCCATCCCTCTGATCCTCGTCTCGTTCGCCTCCTCTTGCCAGTCTATCTCTGCTGCTGTCCTTTCATTCCATCTTCTCCCTACCCCTCTCCTTTAATCTCCTCTCCCAGGCTCTCCTTTAGAGAACAAGCCAGCCACTGTGCCACCTCTAAGCCCTCATATCCCCGCTTCAATCGATCATAACAGTCAATCGCCAATTGTCACATTTTCTTTCTCTGAGGTCCATTTTTGTAAATGCCTTAAGTAGAACGTAGAGATGGAGTTCTTTCTCCTTTGTGTCTCACTACATTTTTTTGTTTTGGTTTGTGGGTATGTTTAATTAAAGAGTGTGACTTGCTTTTTATGTTTCGAAGAAGAGAAAAAAAAAGGCACACACATTGCCATTATGTTAGGGAGGCCATATTGGTTACTCCATGACTTGCCTGTGGTTGTACTGTGTGACACATGCCTGTTCTACATGTACAAAAACTCAGAAATCCACACACCCCAGGGAAGCTCAAAGAACCTTAAAAAAAGACTAAATAAGATTATTAAGGGAATAAGTTTCCTTTTCAGATTAGATTTTTTTACTAAGGCCTGTCAACTCACATTAGTGACTGACAAGTGTGCAATGGCGATCCTGTGCTTGTGACATGTACTTAGTTTCTCATTATATAATCGAACGCAGGCGAGGGCAGATGCTACCCAGGGCTCAACACTTCCCCCCAGTGCCAAAAAAAAGAAACTGCATGTGTTCTGATGTTATTTTCATTATCAGAATTTAATGCCTGACAATTACTCATCAACAATTTGAATGATTTGGAAATAAAAAAAAAGAATCCCAGTCTTAATGACATCGTTGTGGAGCCTCTGTTGCTGTTAGTGTGACAAAACAGCCACACAGAAAAACAGACAGCTCAAAGCGCTACACCAGCCAGCTTCAACATTTAGTTTGTTGGATTATCTTGGCTGGGGTCGAATTTGTTTTGGAGAACTAAGGTTTTCTGTGGGCAGCAGTGTCAACTACCGTATGCTTGTCCTCACAAATCCAGGGAAAAAGATTAATTATGAAGTTTTGCCATGTGGAAAATAATTACATGCCTTACTTATTCACTGGAAATGTTTATATGTAATAAGAGTGTACAACAACATAATTTATCTTTGCATGATTAAATATTTACTGTAACTATAACTGTATTTATTGCCTTGAAAACATCTAGGCCTACATTCTTGGCACTAATGAATATAAACTATGAATCCTGGCATTTGGATTAGGAATATCATATTTTTTCTACAGGTTCATGACGATTGTGTGGTCCATCAAGTGTCAGAGGTCAAACGGTTAATGAGGCCTCGTTGATTCCATTGAATTGTTCTTCACGATTCCCCTTTTGGCTCCCTTAGGCCTTGAATGTTGCCGACGTTATCGCGGTCGTCGAGGTTAGTTTTTTACGAAAACCGTTTTTGTATCTCATTTAAATATTACGAACGAGCTTGTTCAGAGTGACGTCTTGGAAAATTATTTATTGAAATGATTTCTTAGAAAATAAACGTCCTCATCTTTTCCCTTGTGACAGGAGAGCAGACGGCCAAATCGTATGTATACTGTATTTTTTCTCATTAAATATTCTATGACAAACATGATATTTCGATCAATTTGTGTAGTCTATATTTTAGAAGACGTTAGATTCGTGCTGCCCTACCTTAGAAGGAGTTCTTCACAGTCATAGACTTGAAATGAATGACGTTCGTGACGATGGTAGTCAAGTCAAGTCACTATATAGGGCGAGTCTTTAGGCTAGATATGATGAGGCAGATTTTCCATTCAGAAGAACTTGCGGTTCCTGCAGGAGGGTGCTCAGAACACACTGAGAACAGTAAGCCTGGAGTGGTTTGCGAACTGTGTAGGCTGTTACAAACACATTTTTGTGGAAGCGCCAGTAGCCAAACGTAAAACGTTGTGAGACGTTGTCAATAGTGCAAACAGTGCGCGTGACAGATGTACAAAGTTAGGTTGTAAACCAAAGTTCTCCATCACGTTCCACTGTCCCACATGTCAACATGCATTTCCTCTCACTAGGTGACTGACTGACTGTATTGTAGATGCCCACTAGGGGGAAACATACACCAAGCAATAACTTCGAGACATAAATGGCAGATCTAGCCATTTACCTTTTACAGCGAGCAACTTGCCTGCATACGGTTTCTCTTCTTGTCTTGACCCATTTAATTTTGACTTCCATCTTTGTTACTTCTTCTATGTCTATCTTTGCTACAGATATTCACACATTACATGAAGTGTTCCTCAAATCAACACATCCTGTATAGTTTTTGGTAAATTGTTGTGAAAGAAGGCAGCACAACAGAGTAGGCTATGAATGTGAGATGGTGATACAGATGGATGACATGTCCCATGTGGCGATTCGGCCCTTAACCCATTCCCTCCTCTTCAGTGTGACAGCGCTAAATTACAGTAAATGATAGTTACCCTGACTGCAAATTGATTTGACCCCAATGAGAATTTCTGCCCTGATGGACCCATGATATGGTCCCCTAAACAGCGAGAAGGGAGCCCCAGAACATATGGAGCACACTGGACGTGTGTGTGTGTGTGTGTGTGTGTGTGTGTGTGTGTGTGTGCGTGCGTGCGTGCCTGTGTGTGCATGCGTGCTTGTGTGTGCGTGCGTGCGTGTGTGTGCATGCGTGTGTGTGTTCTGTCCAAGAGACTTAAGAGCAGGCCAGCACTTTATAGCCATGTTATACTGGCTGAAGAGGCACCTTATACACTCAGAGAGCAGGCTCAAGATCACAGGGGTTATGGTAAGCCCCCCACAGCCCACATTTTACTGCAAATAGCACAGCTGGGTCACCGGTCATCTGGATAAGACTGTCAACAACAACACTGTCAACAACCTTTCAGATATCTGAACTCTGTCAGGCTGTGCTCAGTCTAGTTCACTGAAGTTGTGAGGTGATGCTATGAAGTACTGTTTGGCAGAATAAGGTCTTGCAGAGTTTTAGTGCAGTGAGGTGTGTGTGTGTGTGTGTGTGTGTGTGTGTGTGTGTGTGTGTGTGTGTGTGTGTGTGTGTGTGGTGGGAGGGAGAGACACTGCACAGAAGTGATGGGGGGGTTGTTGACCTGCCGGTGACCCCCATCCCGGGGTCAGGAGTGTCAGTTTTCTAATTTGGAGCGGGTGGCAGGTCTGAGGAATGCGGGGAGGTGTCTTATTAGCACCTAATGGTGCAAGGGGCCAATCTCCTTGTTCCAAAACACTGAGCCTACCTGCAGTAGAGGTGATTTACGGGGTCCGCAGGCCCATTCCGCATCTGAGGGATGGACGCTTTTATCTCTCTGATATGTCTCCTCGGAGCAGATTGAGGGCGGCCACCACCCCCGTGGCTGATGAAACCCATGGCGATGCTGAATGTGAAATGTAATTTTATTATAAACACAGCTGAGAGCCACATCCCACTAGGCAGTTTAGGGGAAATCATGTTAAAAATGTAGGAATTGTCATATTTTCTCCCCCCCATTTTTTAGTGGATGTGGGGCAGGACCTCTTGAGAGAGAAATGTCTGCTTTTTAGCTAGGTGTAATTAAAAAAAAAAAAAAACTTTTCATGGAAATGAAATAACACTAAGCTAGGTGTAATTTTAGAATTTTTAGAGACATTCACTGAAATGATTTTTTTTTTCAATCAGACATTTTATTGAGTCAGTCTGTCTTTTTGTAGGTCCATTCTATGATCTCATACCAGCAGACAGAATACGACCCACAGTGATGGTAAGGATATTTAAATATTTTCACACATTTTCTGTGACTAACCCCAACAGAATTTCCTCATTGCTGTGCTGCTCTTTTATATGAAACAGTGTACTGTAATTTTGAGTGTTATTCATATATACACTAGGTGGCAGTACAGTGCTTGAGACTAGTGCCCCATATATAGACTTGGCTCTGAGTTTGTTTTATTAGTACACACACTTTTATTACTTAAACTAGATATTCAATCAAAAGTTTACTGAAACCCCATTTGGCTGAAAACCAGAGTGGTACAGTGTGCTCCATATTTAAGGAGTCCGTTTCTGATATATGGCTTCCTCATGGCTGACCCATCTAAGGAACAATCACCTGGTCCTAGTCATTCACAGCCGGCGTAGCTAAAATAGCCTCTCTGTAACAAAGCCATTGTTATTTATGTCACCCAGTGAGCCATGTTAAGGAACGGTGATTAGTCACTCCACGCACAGTGCTTTTAAGGAGGTCCTTCTTTGGCCAGCCGCGTTTCTAGATCTTTCCAGAGGTGGCTGCCAATCAAAAAGGGGGCCCTCGGGTGCCAGTGCTGACATCGCAATGTGTTCATTAATGACAGTGCTCTTCTAAATGGTGTTAAATTAGCAACTGACAAATGTCAGTTTTACAAGGCCCAGAGACACCCGATCCCCTTTTTTTTTCCAGGGCGCAGCCTTTGACTTCTGGATTAGTGCTTTCTTAGGAACATTGTTCCAGCTTCACTGTGCGGAGAATCTGTATGTGACCTGCTGTACGTGCCAGTCCTGGCAGCTAAAGCTATAGGCCATAGCATTAGGTCCCCCAGCATGACCAGCCATCGTATATCTGAACGTGTCCGCGGTGGAGAACTCTGGGTCAGATGTGGATCAATGATGGCAATAGCCAAAGCCTACAGTATGAGCAGACCCTTTAAAAGCCTCTAATCTAAGATCTATGGCGACTAACATCGGAGCCGATCGGACCAGGTGATTCGGCAGAGCGCAGTTAGTGTAGGTCAGCATGCAGCAGGCACTCAGTCATTCTGATTAGATGATCAGATCAAAATTAAAGCGGGAGTCCCGGGGGGCTTTGCTAAAATGGTCTGATCCATTTTTTATTGTTATGTACTGTATATTTATGTTCTTTAATTGCCCATCTAAATTAATTATGTTACACAATAAAAAAGCTCCAGGCTTTCAAATGAATGCTAAATGAGGCTGTCATCCTTCAAATATTTAAATGGTGTCTGTCTCTCTCCCTTGCTCTCTCACTCTCTCTCTCTCTCTCTCTCTCCCTTGCTCTCTCTCTCTCTCTCTCTCTCTCTCTCTCTCTCTCTCCCTCGCTCTCTCTCTCTCTCTCTCTCTTTCTCTCTTTCTATTTCCCTCTTTGTCTGTCTGGCTTGGACAGTCAGGTAGTTAGACAGTTGTACAAGCCAGCTGTTTTGTACAGTGAGTGCAAACTCCTGAAACTGCACTCATTATTTTGCATTTCATTTGATGGAGCAAATTCCCAGTGCAAAGATTCTTCTCCATAATGCAGAGCTGGCGTAAAATATTCCTCTTATAGATTCTTCCAGCTGCACTTGACAAGGGGGAAATGATTTTCTGCCTGCTTACCCCGACACCCTGCTTATAAGCATAGATGTATACAGCATGATCGTATCAAATTCAGGCATGAAATTAAAAATGAAGAAGCATCTTCAAATTAAACCCCATGCCTCTACAAATAGAAGATTCTCTGTCAGCAACTGGAGGCACATAAAGGCATTTATTAAAAAACAAAAACATTCATGCATACTTCTGTTGCAGGGAGCGCGTGCACACACACACACACACACACACACACACACACACACATACACACACAAACACACACACATACACACACAAACACATACACACATGGATACATGCTCACAAACATCACAAGCAAAAAAAAGGACTGCAGGTGGAAATTCTGGTTAATATTTGACTTTCGTCCTGGGAAACAAATTCCGCAAACATTTGTTATGTTTTGCAAGCAGCACTCATTATCATTTTCAAAGGCAATGGCGTACAGTTGCCTGTCAATGTGTGCTCACTGCTCACCCCCTCCCTCTGCCTGGGATAATTAATGAGGTCCCATTAATCACCTTTGGTCTGATTTATGGTGTGATAGTGTTGAGGTGCTCAGCTGTTACCACACACACGAGCAACTTCATTATTCCCTTTTGAGCTGTGTTCTGACAGTCAGTTCTTTTGTTTGTGCTGTTCTGAATCGTAGGACAAATACGATTATACACACGCACGCACGCACGCACGCACGCACGCACACACACACACACACACACACACACACACACACACACACACTTTCTCTTGGGTGCTCCACGCTACTTACTTGTCTGGTTATCATTGCTGGACTACAAATGCACATATCACACCAGCCTGGGAAGGTTCGCAGGCATTAAATGTTTTGGATGAATCAGACAACTTTAATCTAATATGCCACTGTGCACAGCCATTTCAAGTCCGCAACAACTTCTTTCATTTATACCTGAAAGGGTGTGACAAATATATCGTATTACAATCATATTTATTCACATTAGACATTCCACTTGCAATCCATGTACAGTATTAGTAATACTAGTGGTGGTGGGAGTAGTGATATTGTCCTTTAAATGCGGATCTTTAAAATGGAGGCATACTTTTTTTCAACAATTTATTAACATTAACGATTTTCATTACCTCACATACAGTATCCAATCAGGCTCTTTGATATGAGCAAGAGTAGTACCTGCCGCAACAAGAGAAATAAACTATAAACAATTAACTGCATTTCTGTGATCATTGACTTCTTTCCTGATGCACAAAAAGGACATGATTATTATTACCCTCTTTGCAGACACAATGAAAACGCTCCAAACTCCGGATTAAATTTCCCAGTCAATGTCTACACTTTGCTCTCCTTTGTGCTCTGCCGTTTGCCGGGTGGGTCTTGGCTGCCTTGAATCCTCACAGCTGTGCGGATGGGAGAGTTTGCGTGAGACCCATCGGTGCATGTGTCACCCCCACTCTCTCATACACACACATATACATACATACATACACACAAACACACATACACTGTACATACATGCACACACACACACACACACACATGCACACCCCCGTGTCTGACTGGGCCTTTGATTTGAAGTGCCACCAGACCCCATAGTCCACTTCCTGACACAGGATCGGAGCGAAAGGGCCCCGCCACAAAACAGTATTAATTACCACTTGGCAGGAACCGCTTTGAACTGGACTCTGTGTGGATGGACCTGTCTGTGCATCTGCACTCTGTGTGTGTGTGTGTGTGTGCGTGTTTTTCTGTCTGTGTGTGTGTGTGTGTGCGTGTGTGTGTGCGCGCGCGTGTTTGTCTGTCTGTGTACTGTATGTGTGTGTGTGTGTGTGTGCCTGATTGTGTGTGTGTTAGCATGCCTGTGTGTGTGTCATGCATTCGGATGCATTTTATGTTTATTTTGTTTCTGCCGATCCTGTCTTCCTCTGGTTTCCATTCTTTTTTCCCAATGTTATTGTTTCTCTTTCTTTCTCTCCTTTATTTTGCTTTAATGAGATATAGGATATGCGCGGAACACTGTCGAACTTGAAAGGATCAGTCACCGGTGGCCCACAGTGCTGATGCATCAAGGATAACACCTTTCCCCCTGAAAAAGAGAGGAGGGGAAAAAAATCTGCCAACTCAGGAGGCCAATTAACACCTCCACAATGAGGGTCAGAAAGGAGTTTAAGATTTCTCCCCTGTGGTCCAGGAGCTCGCTCTTTCTCTTTCTCTCCCTCTCTCTCTCTCCTCCTTTCTCTCTCTTTCTCTCTCTCTCTCCCTTTCTCTCTCTCTCTCTCTCTCCCTCTCTCTCTCTCCCCCTGTCTCTGCGGTCCATGCTCTGCTGCTCTACACAAGTCTCTGCAGGATGCCCCCAGAGCGCATGGAGGAGAATCGCCAAACAAGACGCTCCCAGGTACGGCCGATCCGCTGGGTAATTACCCCCGTCCGCCGGCGATTGCCAACCCCCATGACGTTTTTTTTTTCTTTTTCTTTTTTATTCCTCCCCCTTTCGTGTACTTTAACCCACCTCAGCACCCCCACTGCAGCACACATGGGTCAAGTCACATGAATGAAATACTAAATGCCCCCCGGACCACTGAGCTGTGTGTTTATCTGAGGGCCTCATTATGAACTTACGGGTGGAGGTGAGCAGAGGTGTTTACCAGCGTAAGGCAATTAACATGCCTTTCAAACACAGCCAAATGCATATTCATACAATCAAATATGCAGTTCAAATAAACACAAGCTAATGAAGAGCAGGTGTAATTGGCATGTGTGAATGGCGGCAGGTTTCATTGATATGTAAGGCTGGACAGCTTTTTGTTGAGGAGACCTGAAGGTCCATCAGAGACTCCCAATCACTTAACGCCCCAAGGGAGTGCTTTTTTGTCTATTTTGCTGATTTTTGTAGAAGGTTTGTTATATTGTGATTTTACTGAATTATGTGTTTGGGGAACTGCTTGAGTGTGTGTGTTAGTATAGTGTTTGTGTGTGTCTATTCAAGTCAAAAGTGAGGCCATAGTGATAGTTGTGATCATAACACTTTTAAATACTTTTACATTATTATTTTTTGATGTAGCTCTCATAAGCTGGTAAATAATATGCTAGATATGTATAAGGATACTAAATGTCTATCTATAGAATGAGCATCTATGTCCATGTTCTCCAATCAGAAATTGCATTAGAAAATGATTTTATATTTCCAGCATGTGGTCAAAATGTACTTTTCTTTTAATGGACAATAACATACTTGGACCATCGTTTCTGCCTTTCTGCACTGGTGATGTGAACACTCCAGCCTCTGCCCTTATAGAGCAGGTAGCCCTCTGGCCTCTCAGTGTGGTTCGGTTTCCACAGGGTGCTCAAAGGCCACTTGTAGTCAAAGGGCCGCATCGCCAGAACCCCTTTTGCTCGCGTCTTTCCTTTTGTCCGTTTTGGCCGGCGTATAAATAAGACACTGGGGGAATGTACGGGCCGGCGTAAACAGGGGAGGCGAGTGGAGGCAACAGCAGGGGTCATCATCCATCACAGGGCGGCCGCGACAAGCCGCCTGTCGACCGGCCCGCTCACTGCAAAGGCGAGGCGTGTGCGCGTGTCTGTTTGTGCGAGTGTGTGTGTGTGTGTTTGCGTTTGAGGAAGGGCGTGGGGTGAGGTGGGGTGTGGGGGCAAGAAACCTGAGCTGTTACAAGACGGACACATGCTACCTTCCAAAATAACAATGGACTCCTGTGACAGACACTGCCTGTTGTCTGTGCCTTGGGGGGCGGGCAGGGGGGTTGACAGGGTGTGTGTGTGGGGGAGGGGGGGGTTGCTGTGTGAGATGGGGGACAGTTCCAACAGGCACGCGGCATCTGACATTGTTATGTGCGGCAGCTAGGGTGTAGCGTTACCTTCTTGGCTGCACTTTTAGAATCCAGCCGCGCCACGACACTCTGTTATTTTCTCTTCTCTCTCTCTCTCTCTCTCTGTCTTTTAAAGCGGGAGAAACACTAAAGATAATCGCAAGTGACAACTTCAGGAGTGTGTCCCAGTGCTTTGTCTTTGCCCGGGCTCGCCGATGGCCATAAAAGACATGCCTCCCTGTGGGCCGCCAGTGTAACTGACACCTGGAAAAGAGAGAATTATTCCCTGCGCATTCGGTGCAGCAGCAGCAGCGCCGCAGAAGCGGCCATACACGGGCACCAGGGCATGCCACCCCCGCCGCCGCCACCGGGTCACTTCGAACGCGTCCCCCTGGAAAGAGTAACGGCTGAGTGCATGAGCGGATTCCATCTGCCGCTCCTGTTTCGCCTCGCGCTCCGCTTATGGGACATTTAATTGCTCTGTAAAAATTCTTGAATCGCTGTGCACTCCCCTCCTTTTAATGACATTACATAGATGAAGGAAAAAGGAAATATTACATTGTGAAGTCAGTTGTTATTATATTTTTTTGTCATTACACCAAGGCCTTTTTATAGAGAGCATCCATTTCACTAAACCAGCTGTTAATCCTTACAGTAAACACCAAAATAGATGAAAGTAAAAAGTGAAAGAGCAGAATTGGAAAGCATGTAATCCCCCCTCCCATTTTTATGGATATGACCTTTTAACCGGCAACGAATTCCTGTATTTACATTGTAATAACGTGAATGAGAGAATTTTATTCAGGATTGCAATGTGTTCAACTATTTCACAATACAAGGAGTCCACTAAAACAATGAAATGGCAAAATAATTTTCAAAAATGCATCACAGATTATTATTATTTATTTGAACAATACTATTTATGGCTACACACGTTTCCAGAGGAAATGAATTGTCATTTAGTACCTATCTAAAAACACTTAAGCGCATGATCATAAACCTTTATACAAGTACATGGTCTATAAAGCCTTATAATTGCTGAATTAATAAAATGTTATATATGGTATTTGAAATTCATCCTTACATGCAACAGCAGATATTCTGAATTACAATGCACATTTTTACAGGGGATTATAAAGGCTTTATGCTGAAAACAATGATGCCTCACCAACACTGCTCTACCGCAAATATGTTAATTATGTATTAAAGCCGTATAGTTCACAATATCTTGTAACATTTTAGAGCTGTCATTATGAGGTTTCAAGCAAATTTATAGGGCCCTCTTAGGTCAAGAATTATGGCTCATTATGAATGCCCCTTAAATATAATGTGTGTGTGTGTGTGTGTGTGTGTGTGTGTTTGTATCAAATTATGGTGGATGAGAGTGTGTAGCTGTAGTAGAATTATGGCTCATTATGAATGCCCCTTAAATATAATGTGTGTGTGTGTGTGTTTGTATCAAATTATGGTGCATGAGAGTGTGTAACTGAGTGAAGTAGGGTAACCGCAAAATGTATGTGTGTGTGTGTGTGTGCGTGCCATGCGTGTGTATTTGTCCATCTCACTGTCTCTCAGTCTGTCTGAGCAGGAACTCGTTTGTGTTTCGGGGAGGGGAGGGGAGGGGAGGGTGGTGGTTGTGAGGGAGTGGAAGCGGGTAGTTTAGGGTCCCCCAGCGCTGAGCTGCACAAGTCCCTCCAGCTGCTCGCAGTGCCCATAGATTTACAGGTGCCACTGACCCTTTCATCGGAGGAAGTCTACTCAGCCGGCTGTTCCCCTCTTTTTTTCTTCACCTCCCTTTCTTCCTCTAGCTCTCCTTTTTTTCGGGGGGTGTGGGGGTGTGCAGGAGGAAGAGGGTGGACGCTATCTTTGATGACTCCATCGCTCTCTCTCCAGAAGAAGGAAAGCTGCTTATGGATGTGCCACTTGGTGCTCGTTGACTTAGTTCCCCCCTGTTCTGACTCTGAATGAAAGTTCTTTTTACTTGACCTTTCTTGGTATTCCAATGCAGGGTTCACTGAAGTGTCTTGACATTTTCCAAAAAAGGGACCCTTTGGACAAGAAAGTACTCTGCCCAGTAGAACAGCTCAATTGTCTTTCATATGTACTTTGAGATATCTCCAAACCTCATGTGGAACTAATGGATTGAATGCAGAACGGTGATTCTGATCTTTAGGGCCAGACAGGCTTCTTCTTCAGTTGAGTGATGCATTTCACAGAGAACTATGCTCACTTTTATTCCCGATCTGTGGATGTTCAGACTCCACTATTAAACTGCAGGGTACCAGTGAAGAATTCGGGCCCGCTTAGACATAGAGTGGTGAGCAGTGGAGATGGAGGACGCACTTATGAGCAAAAGAAACCCAGTAAACAAATAAGGAAAAAACAAACAGGAACTGGAATTTCAGCATGGCGTCTGATTTACACTGTAGCCTCTTTGAGCACCATGTGCTGTGACTCCTGCTCTGGCTAAATTATCTTAACATCTTTGAGGGAAATGATCCTATTTTTCCCTCTCTTTCCGCCCAACAACCAGTAATCTGGGTTAATGCCTTGGACAGTCTTGCTTTCCATCACCCTCCAGAACCAACTGCCATCAGCAAAAGCAGACATTATGCCTGCTGACAACCAGCCTCCAGGGTTAACCCTAACCCTAACCCTAACACCAACACCAAAACGGCACTACACAATCTTAATTGCATTGTTGAAACAGTCATATTAGCCTGATTGGCTTTGGTGGTAATTTGTATCAGAGAGGTCCAAAACATTGGGCGGCGATTGAATCTCACTCAAGCAGTTTGAGCACATATTTTGTTAACCCAGTCAAGACAGATAGCAAGATAATTCATGTAAATTCTCCCTTTGGTTCTAAACCCTATGTGTTCCACCAATTAGTCCTAATTGATTGATCCCCAAAGAGACATCATGAACTTCTAAATCAGGGGTCAGTGGCTCTAGCTGAAGAAAATGGGATGTTTTTTCTAATCCTTCCTCTTGATGGGATCAAGGTCTTATTGACCTGCAATGTCCATTAGAAAGAAAATGAATTTGTTGAATATGAAAACACTATTTAAAAGAGACACGGGGGGGTGAAGAGGGGCCAAAACATGTATTGATCAGAGGTCACACACTTACCAGGCCAAGCGCTAAACGCTAACACAGCTGGATGCTGCCATATTATCTTTGCATACCAATGAAAGACGGCCACTACCCCATCTAAATCATTTGAAGTAGTCTACAGTATATTCCCTTATCACCATAACAGGCAGGGAAAAGGTGAGAGAGAAAGAGAGAGAGAATGAGAGGGAGAGAGAGAGAGAGAGAGAGAGAGAGAGAGATACATGTATGAGCTTTGACTTCCTTAATAAGGGAGTCATGTTTAATGAGTGGGAAAGACTACTCAAGCGTAGGAGGCCTCAGCCAAGCAGCACCATTATATTAGTGATGAATGAAACCTAATGGAGAGTGTGAAACACAGGAACCCACACAGGAGGGAATGAACTAAATTAAGAGGTTGAACCTGTTCACTCGTTTTCTTTTTCTTTTTACTACATAAAAGGCTGCCCATTAACTCTGTTAACTGATTTCAGGGCTTGCCAGATACATTATGTTACACAATATTATGACTGCCATCACAAAAGAAACCACTATTGCTGTCAGTCATTTTCTTAGGTTCTGCTGTAGGAGCAGGGTCTATGCAAAACTCAATTCAATATCAAAATCATCACCAACATTTTTTTTTTACATTGTTTGCTGTTGAACATGTGCTGTTTATCCCAATAAGGACCTTGAAATGGACATATTAGTGAGGGCATGTGAGCGTTAGGCCTGGCAGACAACAACTGTGCTGTGATGAACTGAGTGGCATCTCTCTTGTAAACAGTTGCATAATTCCGTCTGTTTCTGTAGTCGGCGGCCGGTCAAGTCCTATTTTTTGAACAGGACGCATACGCCGAATGATTCCACAAACGCCTTCAACAGTCTGACCCCAACTGCCCTCCTTTTCGGCTGCAGGACAACAACAGAGCCCAGAGTTGCCGCAAAAACATACATTCCTCGGGGGCGAGGCCCACAATTCCTTTCTTCTCCGTCCCTCTCACTCTCCCCCACTCTTTTCCTGCCAAACACGACGTAAAGCCCACCTTCCTCCCCTCCTCTGGCGCACCTCCCCGGCTGGCCGCGCTGGCCGATGGCAGCCGCGGTGTCCTGGGGATGGGACGTAACCACTTTGGACACTTCCTCCGGCCCCAACCATCTGAGGCCTCTTGCGTGTTTTAAAGTGGCTGGACCAGCACGTATGAAAACAAACGGCCCAGCTCGGCCCACTTTGATCTTCGTTTCCTGACGCCTGTTTCTCACGCACCTTTTTCTTTCTCTTTCACTTGATTACCGGTCACTTCCTCTGCTTTTTTGCCTGACAGAGACGATACATTGTTCTGAAGTCGTAGTATTTTTTTTTAAAGCAGGAAACTATAAAAGCTTTCGAGCCACTGCAGTGTCTCCTCACTGAAAGTGGAACAGATGCTTAGTGAGGTTGGACACTGCCCAATACCAATGATAACATTTTGTTGTCATACTTTTGTTTCTGTTTTTTACTTGATATTTAACAGAATAATTCTCCTGTAACCCTGAGATAAATAAGCCCCTGTATTTGTGTGTCAAATATTCTTTTGTGGTGACATTGTGCATTGAGTATACCAAGAGGAAGCTCAACAACAATCTGAACATCCTGCTCTTAAGTCCAACCCTACTTCTGCAATTAAGTCCTCTGAGGCGCTCCTTAATTGCTTAATTAAATAATCAGGCACTGCAGGTGCCAAGGCATTAAGATATCAATCTTGTTCTGGCATGTCTCAATAGGGCTATTAATTAACTTAATGAATACCATGCAAAAAGCTAAACTACTCACACATAGCTCAACCTAAAAGAAAATGAAAACATTTGCCCCTTTGTCTCGAGTCAGTGATTTTTTCACTAAATCCTGAGATTCTCTGGATATCTCTGGTTGTAAGCATACACAGGTGGTAGGAGAGGGTAAAATGCTGAAACGGATGGTGCTGGTTTGTCCGGGGGAGCCAGAGAGTGAGAGGGTGCCCATTAATCTCGAGGGCCACAGTTCATCTGCGCCCCTGGCCCCGAGTGACCGCAGTACGTTCCCTTGACCCGCACACAGCACCAGCTCAGCAGCTGATCTGCAGGAACAGGAGGAAAATAATCCCCAGTTTCAGTGAAATGGCCCTGGAATTGGGGCGACTCAGGTCTGTGCCAAGCAAAGGAGATGTCATTACGGCTCCAGAGCTACCGAGGGTCATTTTGATTGTCCATTTAAAGAGAGTCCAAGCTGCACTTTTATGTACCATTGCAGCCATATCTTTGGCATTTTTTTTCTCTTCCTTTCATTTTCGAATGGGTGGAAAACATGGCTTTTTATAAAGCTTATAAAAGGAAACTTCCAGTTCTCTGAAATGGCTAAGCTCTCTTGTAAAGCTCATCGTTACTGTCAAGTATTACAGGTCCCTTTCAAGCAGTTATGCCAAACATGCCAACGCCACTTGTTCTCATACACAGAGCCAAGAATGCATGAAAATGTGTCAAAGAAGAAATAAACAAACAAATTAAAACAAATAAAGTAAACACATAAACCCGTCAGGCCTTTTTTAGCCTGTAAATAACCTGGCCAGACTTGGACCGGGTCAAGGGCCAACATGGGAATCCAAACTGAGCATCCCTATCAAGGGAGTCTGCACTTGTTCCTTGGGACATGAAAACTATTTGCCTAATTAGACATCAGAGTGCCATAAGCCAGTGGGCAAATGGATGGGATGCCTGGCTGGCCTCCACAGATCAAAAGGGCTGGTGGGGGGAGTGGAGGGGCATTTCACCGGCCCACGGGTGGGGGCATCAGGGGAGAAGGGGGGCAATAGCGCGTTTGAGCCGAGCAGTTGGGAGCATGATGACAGAGCGGTCTTTGGGAATTTAAGAGAAGGCTGAAGTGTGCTTTTCTTCTCTGGATGACAGGTCCAGGAAGGAAGGCTTTTATTTTCAAAGGCTGCCTTTTATTTATATTACATATTTTCATCGTTGGGATTTTCAAAGAGAGGTGATCTTTTTTCCCTACTCCACAGTTATCTTCCCCAATCCCCAACAATATATTGGCTTCTAGAAGAGCTCACCTTAGTTTTTTTTTATCATATGTTTACCACTCAAAATTATGGTACAGTTCAGAGAAATTGTACTGAGTCAGAGCAGAAATGTTGGACTGAAAATATTATATGTCATATAATAACTGATATAGATAGTAAAACAAATGTCTGTAGAATCAGAAATCATCCTATGATTTCACCAATCATTTTGTGCCCAGAGCCATGACGACTGTAATCCTGCACTTATCCCTCATAAACTCAGCTGCCATACAGTTTTATCGATGGACACCAAACTGGCACGCTAACTTTAGACATCCCCACAGAAACGCTTTCCTCTCTTCCCGATCCACTCTCTTTCTCCCTAAACTCTTGCGGGGGACGCTTCAAAAGGAGTTTATTAACCATTATTATCCAAGGACAGTAAGGAATAGATTAGTAATCTATCAATCTCTTCTGTATCATCTGGAGCTGGACAATCAGGGTCACACTTCAGCATGAATGTTTGCTGGCTACACTTTCTCGCTCTTTAACTAACATACATACAGACACATACACACACACACACACACACACACACACACACACACACACACACACACACACACACACACACACATGATCAAACGGCACGTGAACACCCCGTTCCAAACCATCTCAGTCTCCTTTGCCTCACAGGAGGAAATCAAAGTGGAGGAGCTCTTCCACCTGTTAGTCCACCTGTCAGTTACTGAGGAAGCAGACAGACTCTCTGTCAGATGCTGCGCTAATCCTTTACCTCTGGCCGGCGCGGCTTTGCTCTGCTGCATGCTTTACTCTCCTCTCAACACAAACAGATTGCTTTCACACCTTCTTTACATTTAACAACAGGGAAAAACAGGGAGAAATCTTGGAACGACTGACTCCTGATTGATGAAAATTGAACTGGAAGGTGGCAGAATCTCTGCAGGGCTATGCCTTGGAGATACAAAGCAACAAGCTGTCAATGGTAGACAGATTTGTGCATGAAGAATCCACTGGTGCAGATTTCGGATTGACGCAATAGACTGACAACCTCTGCATTCTTCTCTCTGTTTCCTAACAGGCCGCCTCCAGCGTTATCAGGTCCTGTTAGTTGCTGACATGTTGAGAAACAGATGGACTCTTCCTGTACACAGTGTCTTTCCTGAAACATGGTCATTTCGAGGCTGACTGACCCTAGCGACACTGTTATGTATAAACAGGAAAAAAGTATATAGTTGGGCTATAGGAGCAAATTTGTTGAGGGAAAAGGGCAGATGCATAAAGATAACAATCAACACTTGTGTATTCTGCTGAGAACTTCCCACTTTGCCTTCTTGGACAATTAATTAGAAGAAGGTGTTAGTTGCTTTTTGGGCTCTGGAGAAATCAAGCAGTTGTTGTGTCCCATCCTGCTACTGTTTCTCTCTCTGTCTCTCCCTCTCTTTCTGTCTCTCTCTCTCTCATTCTGTCACACACACACACACACACTTCGTTTCGTGTGGCTCCTGTCATTGGATGCTTGTGGCTTGATTAATTTTTTCAGTATGGATCGTAGCATAAGTGTGCATGCGGGTGCTGTCACTGTGTTGATATATTCATTCATCAAACTGTGATGAGGGCTTTGTGTGCAAGACTGTGTGTGTGTGTGTTGTGTGTGTGTGTGTGTGTGGGTGGGTGGGTTTGGAATTGGGGGAGGGGGTAGAGGGAACCTCTTGGGTAATCCTGACAACAGTGAGAACTCATGGGGGAGACCCCCACGCCATGTAAACAAGATGGTGATGTCTGATAAGCAGTGGGATGCCTGATGACAAATGGATAATAATGGCAGGGGAGCAGCGGTGGGCCTCAAAGTGTATTGATTAGGCTTATTACCTAAAGCATCCATCTTCAGCGCAAGAGGGTGGGGTGTGTGTGTGTGTGTGTGTGAGTGGGGTTGAAAATGCT
>NC_063197.1:26660712-26705712 GCF_017589495.1 Alosa alosa | reverse complement strand
TTTGTTTTTCTTGACCAAGCATGCCTTCTTTCTGAGCTTGTCACTATTCAGGTGAAGCCAACTTTCAGCAGAAGTGCTCTCATGACACGCAAAATGGTGTCTCCTGCCAGGCACTAAGTGTTAGCCATTAAAACACGCAAGCAGCCTTTTGCTCACTGATGTGTTTCTCAGAGTGGCAAACACTGACATGAATGAGCGCCACACAGGTTTGTGTTTCTCAATTTTTTTCTTCTGCCTCATCATGTTTTTTCCCCTCCAAACTGAGCTGTTTCTTACTTCTGATTTATGTTTTTTTCCCCCACCGCAAGATGAAGTTTGAAACGTAGTAATCTAGATAAAATCCCCAAAGCCCCTGTGCGGTCACCGTGACTGAATCTGGAGATTCTCACTGGGCATTACAAGGATTTTTTTTTTCTTTCTTTCTCTCACTCACCCCCCGCCCCCCTCTCTTTCTCTTCCTCCATCTCTCCCTCTCTTTCTCCCTCACTCCCTCTCTCCCTTTCCTTCCCTGGGCAGGTCATGAAAGTGTGGAGCGAGGGAGTAGTCTTGCCAAGGCCTGCAGATTGCAGCATGTGTTCATTTTCTCAGGCCACACAGCATTCGGTCAGCAAGTATTAATTGCCGTCTCACTATTTTTAGGGTGGGGGCAGTTCATAAGCTCTTGCATGTTTCCTGACTTTCTTTGAAATTCTGGTACTTAATTCCCTTCAAAATTGCTATGTGTTAACTTTAGGCCAACTCGGATTTCTCTCTGTTAATATGAGAACTTAATTGATAAAATATAGAGATTATATTGTTTAGAAAATTGTTCATCATTGGGAACAACACAAAGTAATTTGTTATTATAAAATGAAAGAAATGTGAGATACACTACCCATACACCTATACACCTATATAAATATCCTCATTATGAAACCATTTTGAATGCAAAGAAACATTTAAACAACCACAAGCTGCTTTTCCTGGACACTAAATTACATCCAATCAGTGAGCTTCCATGAGATGTTGACATGATACAGTATGTCATATGTAGTATGACGTCTATAAAAACATGCATCTACAGGCTTTATACTATTCAAAGCCGAATTAGAAAATCAAAAATGTAAAGCAGTTGAATGAGTGGGTTAAGTATATGCAGGATTCTGGGTGGAATGTATAACCAGATGTCTGTCTGCCTGCCTGTCTGCTGGGTCAACGGAGATGAATGAAATCAAGCCTCTGGGCAAAATCATTGCTGTACTTTATAGCACTGGAGCTCTGGACTGGTATTTGGCATGGGCACCTCAATGGCTTCTGCTGTAGTTTGTGGTGGCAACTTTTCCAGGCATTGAAAACTATGAAATTTCACTTTAGACTTACCATGTTATCTGAGCCAGTGTTTCTGAGCTCTTTCATTTCAGCAGGGCTTGCTTAAAGGACGATAACCTTCATCTTAGCTGCAGTTAATGCAATTTACAATTTCTGTACCAATTCATCCACTATTAGTAATGAAGTTTCAATAGCGGAGCAGTGTTTCAGAATTGCTTCGGCTTCACTGAGGGAGGATGTTTAGATGTTTAGTTGTTTGTTTATTTATGGGAAAACATCATAGGCAAGGTATTTATCGATAACAATCCTCTCAGAAAACTCACAGGGTGCAAATGTATAGATTACCTTGCTTAGTGTGTGTGTGTATGTGTGTGTGTGTGTGTGTGAGTGTCTACATCAGCAGAGAAAGGGAAAACATTCTGGTTAAGGCACCAGTGTGGGTCAAACACACTATTTGCCCTCTTGTAGTTTTTGTAATAGATGTTTTTATGTTTGCACAGTGTGTGGAAATCCAAACAAGAAATCCCTTTTAAAAAATTACATTTTGCGCGTGTGTGTGTGTGTGCGTGCGTGCGTGCGTGCGTGCGTGTGTGTGTGTGTTCCTGTGCAGATCTGAGCGGTCTCTCCTCTGGCCGCCGCACCCCGCGCCCTCTATTAAGTCCACAGATATTTCCTGAGAAAAACACATCGCTCTCGGCACGTTCAACCAGTGCTGAGCCAGCAGCCCACAATTCCAGGGTTTCTCCTCCAAATTTAGCCCTGGCCAACTAAGTACACAATGTATAACTTTGGGTCTGAAGTAATTACAAAACAATCGATGCAATAAGTTTTATGTTATCAAAAAATAACAAGAAGAACAGAATGGGTGGTGCATGGTTTGATTTAAAGTAAGGGGTTTTTTTTTTAGAGGAGGGTGTATGTGTGTGTGTGTGTGTGTGTGTGTGTGTGTGTGGGGGGGTCCTGAAATCACTGGGTTGGATGTGCTAACCATCCACAGACTTCATGTGGACAGATGCACAGTCTGAGCAGAAAAGAAAACTGTGAGGCAATGTGTGGACCAGTGCAGATGTGTGTGTACAAGTATTTCATCCTTAGCAGAGGAGGCCACAAAGGAGACCCCTGCAGCAGCTTCCCAACCCCTTTCCTCTCCCCCACCCCCAGCCACCCATCCTCCGAAGATTCTTCAACGTCTTTGCAAGCTGCAGAGAGGAAGGACATGATGATGTGTTTTATGCGGGAAGGCGCAGGGCAGGGAGAGGGGGCTGCCCTGACCACTGCCTGATTGTAAAAAAAAAAAAAAAAACAGTCTGAGGACATGTTAAACATATTGATACCGTCGCTTCAGGAAATCCCTGGGCCTGCCGCCTACTCGTCCTCACTTTCCATTCATGATGCTGTTCGGGGTGCACGAAACCCAAGGTCTCTAAGTCTGTCTGTCTGTCTCTCTCTCTCTTAGCCTGTCTGTCTCTCTGTCTCTCTCTCTGTCTGTCTCTCTGTCTTGTCTCCCATGCACTTCAGTAGTGCGGTCACAACACTGACTGCTTGTGGGTGAGTGATGGGGAATCTTAGGAGCAGAGAAGTCCACTCAACGCCCTCGGGCTTGAGTAGTTTACATTGCGTTGAAAGACTCAGATGATGGGTGCACTCAGTCATACCCTCAGCAGTTTCAGAGAAACAGGAAACTGTCATCAGAAGCACAACCCATATTAAGAGCCGACCGCCATACAAATCTTCAAGGAAGCACATAAAAAGCTAAACGTCTACATAAACAGTGAAAACGTATACAGCATGTAGCCTAGAAATTCAATCTCCATATAATTAAATTCGACACTGGTGAAAATGTTGAATAGTCAAGAACGTTATGACAACCCAGGAATTATACACTGGGAGTCAAAAACATTAGAGTGTAATGTCACAACCATAAATCTAATTATAGGGAGATTTCCTAGTCTGGATGCATGGAACAATCTCATGTTGATTCCAATTAGAGAATATTAGAACATCATGTTCTGACACATTCAGAAATTTCCTTTTATATATTTTTTTCGTTTTTTATTTCCATAAAATCTTTGCTTCTATGTAAGTGTCCCTCTCTCTAAAACTGCCATCATTATATGATATACTTCGTACTTCATTGTTCATATGCAACATATGTCTCTCACATTTCTCCTCACATTTAGCTCAATTTAAGCACAAAGGTCATAAAAATTTCAGAACCAAAAATTAAACCTTGCCTAAAGCCATATTCTCAGATCAGATCATATCTGCCTCTTATGAACTGCTCTCGCTTTTTTTCTGTTTTTTGAAAGTTGGATAATTCCTCCGCTTTATCAAGCCGCTTTTTGCCCTCCTGAAAATCTTCCATGGCAGGCACTTGCACTCTTTCCCTCTTCCGAGGTGCTCATCGATCACCACGGTGAGAAGGGAGACAATTCGGCCCAAATGAAAGCTGGACGGGGGGGACGGCAGAGTGAATTTGAGAAACCATACCTGGACTGTCCAGGAGCCTCCTCAAGTCAAGGTAAAGAACCCTATTACAAGGGCATCCATTTCGAGACCGTCAGGGAAATACGTACTCTTTTGAGGGATGACTCAATTTATCCATGGGCTTTTCCCCCTCTCTGTCAAATCAGAAATAATTGCTTGTTGTCTGTGCGATGTGGAGAGTTTTTTTCTTTAATTGGCATATGATGAATTATTGAAATAATAGGTCCCATTAATGTTTTATGGTTGTTGTTTTTTTGGGCCAGACTGATCTGGAACTTGCTGGAGGTGGTGTCAAACAGAACACATAGGCTTAGATTAGTACACACTGGATTAGTACTTGCACGTAGACGCGGTATTAGCATTGTACCCTCTCAGATTTGGGAATTTACAATGTCGTTGTTATTTAGACTCAGCATGTTAAATAATAAAATGTACCCATATCACTGTCATTTTCATGATGAATTTACTATTACATACCCAGCTAGTTTAGGCTAAACATGAATTAGAAATGACCAAATTGGTAAATGCCTCTCTCTCTCTCTCTCTCTCTCTCTCTCTCTCTCTCTCTCTCTCTATCTCTGTGTCTCTCTCTCTTTTTACGGCAAACAGACAGCAAATTTGAGAAGAGGATGTTCGAGTGACCTGTGAGGATCTGGCCTGGCTGAACTTGCTTCCCCTCTTTCCGTTTCAAGCGACATGTCTTCCTGTCAGGTTTATGATGCTATCAGCCCATCAATTAACTCCTTATCCTTTTTGTCCAGGAAAACACACATTGCACCCAGCCCAAGGAATGTTGCTTCCCACAGGTTTAGTTGACCATACGCACAACTCACACAGAGACATCATTTTTTAAAGTAAAAAAAGTACAAACCAAAAAAAAAGTCGAGAGGAAAGGTTGAATGTCATCTGCTTTGATTGATAAGTTCCCATTGCTATCCCCACAGGTTAGCAAAGGGGAAAGGCTTTTTGAGAGTTCGAGGGTCGGCAGTGTGCGGGTTGGTGGGTAACTGCGGCATTATGGGATACCCTCTCCACAGGCCGCTGTGGGAAGCCGAAGGGAGACAAAACAATGGAGGCAGACCCACATGTCTCACATGGGGTCTGTCGGGCGCATGTGGCATTCGCAGGAAGCCAAGACTGCAGGGTGTGGGCTGGTCTGCAGCGAGGATCCGATTTCCACATTCTTCCTATCGCCACACCTAAATCCTTAATTGTCTGGCCACAGTCAAAGTATTTTGAGACCACACCATTGCAAGCCAAAGAGAGAGAGGAGAGGGAGAGAGAGATTTTTTTCTTGTCTTTTTTAAACTATAGACCTGCATGTTTAAATTGGTCCTGGACCAGGCCACAGTGCGTTGCGTGCAGTGCTTCTAGAGAAAAGTAATTATTTGGAGAATTTTTGATAGAAGAGAATGAGAGGAAAAAAAAGGTTTGATATTTCTGTTATGTCAAAAGTGACTTCCTCACCACCCCCTTGGAAAACATTAATCATGAACATGTGTATAATTACATATTCATTACTTGAACTCCTGATAATACAGTGCTATATTATAGATCACATGCTCAAGTAGATTTTCAATGGAAACATAATTGGCATAACATATCAGGCATGTTGGAATTACTGTCCAGCATGGTGATTATTCTGTTGATCTCTTGATAATATGTATTGGGGGCAGATCCTTTGTGAAACGCACAGTTATCAGCAGTATATTTTAGCTAATGGCGTCATTATCACGCCATCGGTTTAGAATGCTTCGTGTCATTTGAATTTACGGTGTGGACAGTCTATAAAAAAAATAGAGAGCATTATTTTCCCGGATGTCAGGAGTTTTTCCCTAGCTCACTGCCTCCCTCTCTGTCTCTCTCACCCTCTCTTTTCTCTCACTCTGTCTCTCTCTCTCTCTCCCTCCCTTCTCTCTCTAGTTGTTTCTGATCAATAAAGCTCTATTTTCTCCCACACAAGGTTTCCCATTCAATACATCTGCCATGGGTTTTAAAAACATAGAGGCATGATCCATTTATTATTGGCTGTTACTATGATTGATCTTCCTAGATACCTGCCATTGAAAACAAGTTCTGTTTATTTCCCTTCTACCCTCTTTATTGACAGCCATTGGTGGATGGCCAATCTATCTTGCTCGGTTCTATGCAGCATGAGAATCTCTCCACTGCAGTAGGAGACAGAGCGGCAGCCACATCCTGACCCTCCTAGCCAGTCCAAGTCTTGGGCATTCGCACAGAGACCGGCACAGCTCCCTGAGAAGCCCAGATGAGAGGGTGATTATTATTTGTGGTGCAGCTTTTTTTTGTGGTACCGTCCTAAACTAATTGGTAGTTTGGCTTTTTCCTATTTACACATTCTCCCAGGATGTGTTTATTTGAGAAGTTCGGAAATTGATGTGAAGACCCTGACATGATCAACAGCATTTGAATATTTAATTTGGCAAAATACGCTGACGGTTTAAAAAAATATGCCAGTCAATATGTGCATGGGGTTCGTACTGAAGTGGCCGAGCAGTCGATAGAATAGTCATCTGTGATTCCGGAGGGAAATTCCAAGTCCCATATGATTTCCATCATCAGACTGCCCATTACGTTTTGAAGAAGCATTAGCAATGTGAAAGAACATTTTCAACTCACACCGGTCATAATTTGACTGGTCATATCACGAAAGACTGGTAATATTCAGGTAATATTCTCCACTGAGGTTACCTTATACAACATTGATTACATGCTGCAGGTACTGTCAATGAAGCATTTACAACAAATATTTGTAGGATAATGTTTGTTAATAATGTTAATCGTTTGTTCATGATGACATACATTGAACCTCCATGTTCAGTCTAATTATGACCGCCGCACAGCGGGCATCTTTTTCGCATGCCCAAATTTCCGTCAATGATTCCCGGGACACTGAAAGACCGGGGTACACGAAACTTGGTGGACATGTAACCCCACATGGATAGCATGGAACCATCGTTTTTCGTTTTTGATCTGTAGCCCCTCGCTGATTGGACCCCCGAAAGGAGGGTAGGGCAGACACTGTTTTCTGTGAATATCTCGAAAACCGTAGGGTTTAGGAGGACCATTTTTTTTTGTATGTTGATCTCAAGGGGCCATGTCAACCCATTCCATAACCACTCATTTCATGTATAGCGCCACCTAGTTAAACACAAAAAAGTAAAAATGAGGTGGTGTAATTGAAGGTATCTGTGACCTAACATAGTCAAAACTGCACAAAATTGGAAGTGTAGGATCATTATGACACCCTATGTATGCACGCCAAGTTTTGTGGAATTCCGTTCATGGGGGCCACACAATAAATTAATTTATGTTACTATACACCAACTGGCCTGTAGGTGGCGGAGACAGTTTTCTGTGAATATCTCGAGAACCGTAGGGCCTAGGAGGTCCACCTTTTTTTGTATGTTGGTCTTAAGGGGCATGTCAACCCATCCCATTACCACTTATTTCATGTATAGCGCCACCTAGTTAAAAATTAAAAAGCAAAAAAAATGAGGTGTTTTCATCTCAATATCTCTGGCTGACAAGGTCAAAACTGCACGAAATTAAAAGTGTAGGATCATTATGACACCCTCTGAATGCATGCCAAGTTTTGTGTACTTTCGTTCATGGGGGCCTTACAATAAAATAATTTATGTGTACATTTAGTGGCGATACACCAACAAGGATTCGGGACACTGAAAGACCGGGGTACACAAAACTTGGTGAGCATGTACCCCCACATGGATAGCATGGAACCGTCATTTTTCGTTTTTTTTCATCTGCAGCCCCCGGCTGGACTGGACCCCCGAAAGGAGGGTAGGGCAGACACAGTTCTCTGTGAATCTTTTATGGTATGTTGGTCTCAAGGGCCCACATCAACCTGGCTCATAATCACTCATTTGTGATTTGCCCCGGTAAAAAAATGAAAATCAGTAGGATTAAAAGAAAGCCAAAATAAATATTCATCATCATCATCATGGCTGCATTTTCAGTATTGGCGAGAAGTAGTCGTTTGTCCACTAGATGGCGATCGTTGCAGTGAGGCGTAATTTTGTTGGAAGTTAAAAGTGGGTTGGAAAAACAATGGGACGCTTCATACAAGGACTGTAATTTACCGCAGCGAACATCTAATAAGGATAGGGCGATGTTCACATGAAGTGTAATTCCCATTTCTTCTTGAAGCCGAAATAAATCTAAGGATGTTTTCGGACATGCTTGGTTTTACTGCAGGTAATGCGTTAATCTTGTAATATCAATAAGGACCTAGGTAATGTTACCGTTAAGCGTTGGTTGAGTGATGGAGGCATTTGATTGATTGCATTTGTAGAAAACTATAAATGCGGTTATACCAAGCAAATTGATAGCAGCACTGTTTGTATCTTCGACTGTCATTTATTGCGTGCTACAAAATCATTCTGTGCAATGGAAGATTTTACCAACGTTACACCGGTCTGATACAGTTTTGCCTATACATGCGTGAGACTGAGGCGCCTGTTTATTTTGTTTTAAGTCGTGCAGGGTGTGAGAGGGGAATCGATGTGCTTTGATTACAGCTTGGAAGTTGTAGTCTGTGAAATTAAAAGCACGTGTGTGAAGTATCCAAACAATGACACCTTCATTTCATTATGGCTGCTTTAGCAAAACACCTTAAGCTACTGTGTAGTGGGTCCCATTTAGAAGTGGCTACTTCATTCGCGCTTTCCTTGACTCATGGAGCTGCGTGAATGTTATTACAACTTTTCGCCACGATATGACAGTTTAAGTCCGCTTGATACTGTAAGGCGTAAGCCATTGGTTTCAAAGGAGATTTTATTTGTGTCGCTAGCATAGCCTATTGACAATTTATGTTGTCAATAGGCCTACCTTATAATCCTACCTGTAGCTTAGGGAAGCTAACAACTTTCTATTAGGATCTAGTTTGTTAGTTACCGTTTTGTCATAACTCCCTGATGCATTTTTGCATTTAGAATAGCCAGAGCGTGTATATCTCAATCGGAAAATTAAACAATATCGGGTGCCTATGGACTAGGCTGGGTGAACCCAGCCTGATCTGCCCGCTATTTATTTTTGATTTCTTAAAAGATTGAGCTTGGTCTGATGAAAGCCAGACTAGCCATGGACCTCAGTTAAACAATGCAAGGGAACATGAATCAGCCTATATTTGCACTAACAATAACGGACAAAAGCTTTTCAACTTTGGCCCGTTAAAATGTGTATGAACAGTCTAGCGACGCATTTCATCAAGGCCCATTTGGACATGTCAGTTATTTGCACCACTGGTTAGATGTAAAACAGCATTTCGTTTCAGACTAGGCTACTGTTACTTAATTTGTGCATTAACAATAACGCGTTTCAGACTACTGTTACTTAATTTGTGCATTGACAATAAAGTATTACATGAACTAAAGATGACTAAAATCTTATGTAGAAGAAGAAACATTCACAAAAAATCCATCCATCCAAAAATGACCTTTGTTTTGATAGCTGTTGAAAACGGCATGGAACTGACAGAGATGTTTTTGTTTATAAATACATAAAAAATAAATAAATAAATAACATTATGCTGATACCTTTTGCTTTTCCCAAATACAATGTAGCCTACAGGTGTAAGTGACCTTTCATCAATCCAGTTGCAATGGATGAACTGTGATGAACTGCCCTACTTGTGATTGTTTAGAGATTTTAAAGGTTTTATAACAATTCTACATCTTCTTTGGCTATTCTACAATCTATTCACCTTTTCAGCACCAGTAGGGTACTTTCTGTGCAGCCGCACACACACACTCAGGCATGCCAAACAAGCATACACAAAAGTTTCAAGAGTGGGGGATGGAGTAAAATATGGAGACAAATTGAAGTGTGATTTATTTTCGCGGAACGGATGTACAGGACTGAGCGGCGGTCATATTTTGTACCGCTATGCGGTACATCTAGTTAATCAGTTAAGATAAACCCCTAACCATTAATAACTTACTTGTAACAACCAAGTTCACATTTACTGATGCATGAAGTGGAATTAGTAATGAAAAGCATATGACGCATAAAATCTATTCAATTAATCTTTTTATTTAGCTTATTAGCACCGTTAAGGAGAAAAAATGGTCTGATATATATATATATATATATATATATATATATATATATATATATATATATATATATATAAATTCACACACTAAGGTGGACTACTCCTACAACAGGTTCACTTCAGAATTTTTCTCAACTAATTGATTTCACTGGCAGGCTGTGCATCCCTCCTCAAAAGGCTTTTTTCTTTATCTGAAGACATGGGGTGAAGAGGAGCCCTGAAACTAAATACGACAGGTTTTTATTTACTGTCGGTTTGTTGCCTTGTTGTGTGTGTATCTCTTGCAATTAAGCACTCGATAGTGTTCTTACAGTACATACCCTGTTGTATTGCACAGCCTTGTTCATGTCGATATGCATCTCTCCTTGGATCCCGCATATCTGCACATCAGCTTTGTGTTACACCGTCTCTTAACTCAGGAGTGTGTGTGTGTGTGTGTGTGTGTGTGTGTGTGCGTGTGTGTGTGTGCGTGTGTGTGTGTGTGTCTGTGTGTGTGTGCATGTGTGTGCCTGTGTGTGTGTGTGTTTGTCTATGTGTGTGCATGTGTGTGTCTGTGTGTGTGTCTTTGTGTGTGCATGTGTGTGTCTGTGTGTGTGTGTGTGTGTGTGTGTCTGCATCACACCTAAAAGTACCTAAAAAGTATTCAGCTCTAGCCACATTGTAGACTGGAAAGCTTAGTCAGGTGTCTGCATGGTGCTGGCCAACATTACTTGGAGGTCTTTAATTATATGGCTCTATAATATTCTGACTTTTAATAGTGCAGAATAGCCATACATCACCTGATCACTGTTAATACCAGTATGGTATGAATTAGTCTGACCATATACTATAAATACCATACACACACACACACACACACACACACATGGAGTGACCTCATTCTCTTTTTTCTCTCAGTTGCTCCTTCCAGAC
The DNA here is from genome assembly GCF_017589495.1 of Alosa alosa. Lineage (NCBI taxonomy): Eukaryota > Metazoa > Chordata > Actinopteri > Clupeiformes > Clupeidae > Alosa > Alosa alosa. The sequence continues at coordinate 26,694,911 of NC_063197.1, read as the reverse complement.
TGCCCACACATTTAACACACGCATACACACAAGTGACGGCCAACAGTCAATTAAATTGACAAAGTGAATTTAAAAATCATTTACTGTATATTCATTTCAAAAAGCTACAAATAAAAATATCCACACACAGTTAGGTAAGTACAGCACGTCACTTGCAAATCTAACGTCTTGCGGATGCTGTGAGCAGGGACATATTTAGCGCCCTTCTTCTTCTGAATTTGTTTACTGGGGAGGGTTGGGATGAGGTGGGGGTGATGTTCTTGCTGGTCAGCAGAAAGAATGGGGGCCGTTTTGTCCAGATGATGTATGGGACCGGCTGACAGGTCACTTCTTCCTCCCTCCGAAAGCCACAATTTGTTCCCTGTTGGAGGTGGGAGACGGATTTTTCCGTGTGACAGATTTATTGGTGCCTACATGAGGTAAAACACCTCAAACTCCCTATAAAGGCTTTAGACTACTGCAGAGATAGATTGAACCACCATTTATATCCAGTTGGATTCCAGTAAAATGTTTCATATATTTCACCAGGCAGCTGAAGGGGCCAAAAAATCAAGCATCAGGCCAGATTTTTTTTTTGTGTCTCATCTGAGAGAAATCAGTTCTTAAATATTTTCTCCATGTATGCATCGTAAAATTTCCTCCTTTTTTTACGCCCAAAAACACCCATACCTTCTCCCCCACCATCCCCTCTTGGCTATGTAGTGGAGACATGTTTAAACACTGCATGTTACACCACATGTTTGTGTCGGGAGCATAGCTCTTGCTGGCGGAGCGGCATCAGAAACACATGGCTGAGGATCTCCTCTGCTCTGGTGTCTGCGCCTGACGTGGAGGGCTGAGGGCTGGAAGTCATTTGTGCCTTGCCGACAGTGCAGACTGAACAGTACGTCTGGAGGATTTTTTTTTTTTTGGAGGGGGGGGGAGATTTTTGGTTGGGGGAATGGGGGAGGGGGCTCTGTGATGGCTCACTCCTGAGCACACAGGTGTCCTTCCCCAAAGAATCCCCAAGCCGAGGGAGGCTCTAATTAATATGGTACCGGCCGGAGTCTGCCAACGCAAAAGCCCACTGAACCCGCGGGTGGTCCTCATCCAGCCACCCCCACCAACTCAACCCCCTCCTGAAAAAAAACCCTCCGACGTGTTGCACACAGCTGCCCCATTCTGAAAATATACAAACGCGTTCTCAACCACCTCTCAGGCCAAGTCATGCCCACCTCTGGCTTGTAGACGAGGCTCCGTCCAGCCCAATCCAACATCCCAAACTCCCCCCCCCCCCCCCATTCTCCCCTCTCCGCCTCCGTAATCCTCCATCCAAACTTCCGTCAGGCGCAGATTTCTTCTGGGCAGCCGCCGTCGCCATTCTCCTGTCAGTGAAAAGAACAACTAAATTGTCATGGTTGGGGATTTTACATGGCAGAGGAAAGAAAGAAACGGATTATTTTCCTCACGAATGTTAATTGAAGAGGCATGTTATGCTCAAGGAATATTTCCAGATTTGTGAAAATGGGTCCACTGCCAGACAGGAGAGAAGAAGAAAGAAAGTAAGAGAGGAAGGAGAGAGAGAGAGAGAGAGAGAGCATAGGAAGAGAGATGTACAGACCGCTCTTAAACAATGTAGACAGTTTCATGCCAAAACAAACACTAACCCTTTTTAAAAGCTTCCATGTCATATCTGAATCTTTCCCCTGACAGTATATCAATTTTTTTATGAGAGGCCATAAAGGAAAGCAAACAAATGAAGTTTTAAATGAGAACTTATTTTCTGGCTATCTTGTAGAACTTTGTAATTTTTAATATTTCTGCCAAGGAAACGCTGCATCTTGCCATCTTACCCATTCTTTTTTTCTGCCTCACCGTTGACCAGCACATAATGTGGAGCAGAAAATCACACTCTGGATAAGCTATTAATATGGGTGAGTAGGGGGCATTTTGCACCTATTTATAACCGGTCATATGCACAATAAAGAAACCTAACTGAGAAGGCACTAGGTGAAGTTGTCTGATGTTTTCCCTCTTCAGGTCTTGCGTAATCTATCCTCTAAGCGGTGTGAAGTTTCTAGGGAAGACGAGCCTGTCCCACAGGCCCCTTTAGACAGACATATCTACCAGAAGAAGAGATCAGGGCAGACCTGCTACTCTAATGGCTTAATGATTGGCTTCTACATTAGAGGACCATGAAATGGTGAACACACACACACACACACACACACACACAGGTGCAGAGAGCACAGACACATACTCATGTCTGACTGAATATTGTAAACATTTGCCGAGACAACCTTCTTCAGACACACAAACACACACATGTATGTGTTTGAGCACATAGGCATATATAAATGAACCATCAACACACATTCACACCATGGTAGCAATTCAAGTGTAATTTTTTATATACAGTATAATGTTTACTAAACTGTGCACTGTCTGTTTTACTTATTTGTTATGTCTTGCTGTCTGATTTCTTATCTTTATTGTCATATTTAGCTTTGTTTTACTGATGCCTCTTGCACTATTCCCTGTGCTGTTGTACATTTCCCTTGAGATTAATAAAGGAACTTATAATCTCTTGTACAGTATAGTCTGACATAAATGTGAAAGGACTGCACTTACAGACACTAAGACACCAGCAGTCCAGAGCATCATGGCCTTATTCGTTCATTCACACATACACACACACATGCACACACACACACAGAGAGAGAGAGAGACATACGCACAAATACACATGCACACAGACTATTTTACATACTGTACATAGCTGTACGTGCAAAAATGGAAACATTTTGGTTTGCAAAATTTACAATGACTTTCATGAAGCAGAACACCACAAATACATAGGGTCCTTCTTATATATATTGTGGGGTGAAGTGCTGCATTTAAAAAATCATTTTGTTCTATATCATTATAAAACCTGTGATTACTTATCATGGCTTAAGTTAGAACTTGAGCTGTAGGTCATTGTGATTTATAAGTCACAATTATATCATGTATAGCCACTTAAATTTTTAGGGCTATTTTGAGTTATTTCGACAATTTAAGTACAAACCCAACCCACACACAATATATTATCACACATCCTCATCATGGTGGAAGGAGGAAGAAACGCTATTTTGACCCAGCCAGAAACAAAACATCCCCTTTGATTAAACCATCACCCACTATAAATGCCATTCCTGTGCGCTGCTGGCCTGTTCAAACAGTGTTGGTGCGTTAATGGTTAGGCCCGTTATTTGCCAGACATTAGTCTGGAGGCAGCCAACACAATACTGACCCCTTGATGACTGAGGAAGCAGACAAAGAGGAAGGCTAGTAAATGGATTGGGGAGCAATAAGGAGCCTTGCTCGAGCTGTCCCTGCTGAAGTGGTTGGCAAACATGACGCAGGGGGAGAGACAGAGAAATTTGGGCTGAAGATCAGACCTCAAACCCTCAGAGTTCATCCCCTGTCTGGGTGCGCCAGAGGGGGCTTATCATAAGACAACATTTGCCTCCAGTGTCTGTCCTGGAGTCTTTGCCTTCTAGGCCATAAAGGGGTTGGGGTTGTGTGTGTGTGTGTGTGTGGGGGTGTCTTGTCAACTAGCTCGGCCTCATTGATTGTGGGCAGCTCAGTGCAATTAGTCCTTTATAATGCTTCCCGGTTAGGACAACAAGGGGCCTTTAATTGGAAATGATAGGATGGATTTTACAATAGCCGGGTTAATGATCATTTGCATTGCTGGTAGAACAGGGGAAGGTGCAGGAGGAGGGGAGGGAGGGAGATGGAGAGGAGAGGTGGGGGTGGCAGGGCCACCAATTTTCACTCTTGTCCTTGGTAAAAGAATATCTTCATGTTCCGCCTGTGAGCACCCAGGTGCTAAGGACTCCTTAAGTACCCTCTTTAGTGGTTCTGTCTCATTAGAGAGGTAGTGCATTGCGCCAACATGTGAACCGAGAGGGCCTAGAATGACCGGGTCTGTGCTCGGATGCTCCTCTCACTGCTGGGTTCCGCTCCACTGAGTTCCTCATCGGCGTGAGTGGAGAGAGAGAGAGAGCCTGGCTCGCTGCGCTGTGTGTGTGTGTGTGTGTGTGTGTGTGTGTGCATGCATGTGAGTGTGAGTGTGTGTGTGTGTGTGTGTGTGTGTGCATGTGAGTGTGTGTGTGTGTGTGTGTGTGTGTGTGTGTGTGTGTGTGTGTGTGTGTGTGTGTGTGTGTGTGTCAGTGCAGAGGTCACACAGAGGCAAGGCGTGAGAGTGGTGGCCTGTCAGAAACTCACCCATCAACCCGGACTGAAAACAAACATCTGTGCCTTTCCCCAATTTAGGTAAATTATGAATGTGCAGGAGCGTGTGTGTGTGCGTAAGCATGTGTGTGTGTGTGTGTGAGTGAGTGCATTTGTTTGGGGAAGATAAAACATTCAGATCAATATCTCACTTCTAAAATTGTCTTTTTGTTCCTTCCACAGTGTAACACTCCACTGAATTGTGAGACAGTTTTTGAAAAATCCAACCAAATGCTTTCAATATAACATCTCAGAGCTTCAGTATACATGTAAACTATTCATGAGAACCACGCATAGCAAACATCAGATGCCCAGAGAGTTATTTTAAATAGCCACAGATAAACCTGATATGATAAAAAAAAAAAAAAACAACTGTGTAGGCAGAAAGATAAATTACTTATTGTCATTACTTAACCCCTAGTTAATCACTCCCCCATGAAATGAAAGGAGCTGCATCTTGCAACATGCTTGTTTCTAATTACACCACCCTGCACACAATGCTTCTTTACAAATCTGACATTCCTCAGACAGCTGTTTTGACGTTCACATAAGGGCCAGGGTCCATGCATGCATGCATATGAGAAAACCATATCATATTCAAATGAGGCAAGAGGCAGACGCAAGGGCCTAAACACTGGGGATACGGGGCGGCCTATTCCCATCCAGTGCTCCCCGTTCCAGGACTGCGTCAGGTAGATAAGGCCCTCAGATTACCCTCTGAACCAGAGAATCGGGTTCTTTGCCATGCTGGTCTTTGTTTTCATGTCTGCCGTGTCGACTTTGTTTTGGTGCAGCGGCACCAGCGACACCTGACAGCAACAAGTACTATTGTTCTTTCAAGCTCTTGAAAATAGAACCATATAGGAAGCAATGAACAATGACTGTTGCTTGACCTGTTAATGGATCTAACAGTTGTCGGAGTTAAGCAGTTGAGGGTTTTTTCTCCATCTTCTTCGTCTTCAGTGTACGTCAGGTTATATTTTTTCTCTCTCTCTCCCTATGACACTCGTTCGCTGGCTTCAGGGGGGGAGGAGGAACACTGGAAAAACATATGGGCTTTAATTAAGGTATGGACGGACACATCAAACACTTCCCTGCACTGGGAAATGGGCGTGCCAAGCGAAGGCAGGAATGCTAGAATAAACACACTCACAGGTACCCCGACAGACAATGCACGATAACCAGCACTCATGAGTCATAACTGCCATCACATATATCTCTTTCCCAGGCTCGGTAATGTTTACTCTCTCTCTCTCTCTCTCTCTCTCTCTCTATCTCTCCTGTCTCTCTCTCTCTTGTCCACTCCACTCTCACTCTTTTCCTCCTCCCCCACCTCTCTCCTCCATTGTGTCACTACTCTTAGTTTTTTAAGGTCTGGCTTTCTCAGGGCTGTCTGTCCTCCTCTGGATCTTTCAGTTTAAAGTCGATTCAAATTCAGATTGGTTTATTAACATGACAAAAGGTATGTGGCGTATTGGCAAAAGGACATTTTTTTCTTGTCATCTTTCATTTCACATGTCTCCCTATCTTTGTATCTCTGTCGTCATGACCATGTAACACGTGGCCTCTCTCTCTCTCTCTCTCTCTCTACCTCCCTCTCTCTTTTCCATCTCTCTGGTTGTGAGGAGCCAAGCTTGTATCCTACGGCAGAGGTCAACAGAGTGCAGGTTTTAGTGTAGGAGACGGCTCATCAGACGCTCCTGAGCACTTTTTACTCCTCCTCTTCCTCCTCCTCCTCCTCCTCGTCCACTTCTCCCACATGCAATGGCCTCTGTACTCGGATTATCCAAATAATCTCTTTTTATGAAGGTGTTGAAAGTGTTTAAGTCAGGCATAATGAACACAGGGCCCTTACCGCTTAAATTACGAGCTGACAGCTTGAGTGTACAGTGGATTCTCACCCTACGCCTCCCCTCCCCTCCCCTCCCCTCTCTCTCTCTCTCTCTCACTCACTCACTCACTCACACACACACACACACACACAAACACACACATACATACAGACATTTCTCATTACTCTCTCCTGAAAGGTTTGCTTTCATACCCCTGGTTATTAGTTTCACAGTGCAATAGGAGGAAAATCCACATCACACTGGACTCTACGTTAAGGAAATAGATTTCAGTGCGCTGATAAATGCTTAACTGAGTCGTCTGATTGTCCGACTCCCATCATTCTTCCAGTCTGATTCTTATTCATTGCTTCTCTAAATCTCTTAAAGGCGGCTCTATAATGCAACACAATTGCTGAATCTTTACCATAATGAAATTGGGAGCCTGTCCGAGCCGTAAACCTTGACCTGGGCCACGTCATGCTTAACCACGCTCTATTCAGCAGTAAAGATGCTGCCCTGTGTTGAACATTAGGTCTAAACCGCATCGTAAAACTCATTTATAAAAGACAAGGGTGGGGGGTAGTCAAGAGGTGCGTGTGGTGGTGGATAGGGAAGTAACCTGGGGGGGTGAAGGTGGGGGGTTCACAAGGTTTTTAAACCCCCCCCCCACACACACACACACACACTAGCAGTGAACCCTCTCAGGAGCTGCCCCTTATCGTCCTGCTTTTTGGGTTATGGTAGCTCCAGCACATGGTGGCTCACCGCGGTATGCGTGGCAGTGGGGCAGGAGTGAACTTCAGGTCACCAGGGCCCTCACGCCAGGTCAAAAGGCCCCGTGGTGTTTGTCTGAGCCCCTCATCCCCGTGGGCTTTATCTCCTGCCCCCAAATTTAGAGCACTTTGTCAACAACAGTAGTGCCTCAGTCCCCAAGCCCCAGAATTGGCCTTTTGTATGTTGCTGAGCACAACAGGTGACAATGGAGATGAGTGGTACAATTGTTAAGGTTAACTGTGGTCATAACTTTAATTACTGTATTTAGATAAAGCATCTCTATCTCAGTTTCAGTTGCTTCAGTCATTAAAACGTTTTGTTTGCTTGACAGAGTGTTCAAATGAGGAGCGTAAATTCTTCTTCCCTCGTGCTAGAGAGAGAAAACTTTATTTGAATTTGAATCACAGACAGTGACACTTGGCGCATTTAACAGCATAGTAAAACATTCATTCAAGTCTCATCGCGGGATTATCCACTTTGTTTGCTGAGCAATTATCATTTCGTGCCTGAGACGGACCGCAAAATGTGTTTTGTAATTGCACTTTATTGATTCATATATAAAACATGCACGTTTCAGGGGACTGATTCTGAAAACGGCAGCAGTGGCGTGCCAAAAACAACTAAATTAATACTTCCCCAGAGTGGGCTGTTTTCTGCACGTTTGCTTTGGAGTGCTCCATCATGCCACGGTTTGGCTCCTACTGCGTGTCAATCTGTCCTCCCAGGCAGGGAGAACATCAGCTCTCGGCTCCTAATGATTATAAATTTCTCCCCTGTGAAGTTTATGTTTAAAGATTACGCGGGGCGGCTCCGACGGGCCAACTCTGGAAAATGGCAAAACCCGTTGATTCATGGGACCCGCACATATATAGACACACACACACTTCCAGTTCCACTCTACAGGTGCCCCCAGGGAACTTGTGCAGCCCTTACTGATTTGTTTCAAAGTTTTGTGGCGCCGTAGGATCCGCTGTAGCGAACATGTCCTTTTGATCTCGTTTTATGTGTGCGTGTGTGTGTGTGTGTGTGTGTGTGTGTGTGTGTGTGTGTGTGTGTGTGTGTGTGTCTCATGTGTCGCCTCTCTCTCCCTGCAGAGCACACAGTCAATGGGTCTGCACAGTAATTTCGGCTCTCTCTTCCCTGCAGGTTAATCATTCCACTGGTACTATCTGCCAGCTTCCCTTATCAGCCTATGTGTCACTTTATAACAGGCCGTTATCAACCTGTCCTCCGCCATGTGACTCTGTTCTGCTGAAACTAAGTGGACAGTTATGCTTGCTCACCTTTTTCCTGTCGCTCCCCTTTTTTAACCCTACACCTTCTTGCCTTTCAAGACATCATGGAGAAGTGCTAACCATACATACCATACATACAGGTTAGACCCTTCTGCTTGATTGAGCACTTGCCTGTTATGATGTCTGATAGCCAACAGTTTGAAATTGGAACAGAGAGCTCACAGGACGATTCACCAGTTAAGGGTGAGTATGGTGGTCACCTAACGTGGACGTTTCCTGTGTGTAGCGACTCTGCTCTTCTTGATTCTGACACTGATCCTCCAATACACCTGCAGATCAAACAGAGCTGCATGTTGTCTATTACGCCAATCTGACCCAGTTACAATGTAATATTGCTATATATAATATTATACAGTATGGTCAGTTTGTGTTACGCTACTGCACACAACCTGTTCACATTTTAAACGCCACGCATTTTGTTTCGACATAAATGTGTTTCGTTTAACGTATTTTGTAGCCCATGTGAGATTGAGAGACTATCGCAAGTTGGTCTGCCAATTTGATTTTATAGAGTACCCTAAATTACTAACATAATGCTTGGTGATCTTGCAGGCTAACATTGTGATCAGCATGAATTAACATTTTACTGGCATGTTTCTGCCTGGTTCTTCTACTGAGCCTAAACTCTAACTTAGAGCAAACAACGCTGTTTGGAATGCAATAAACTCACTGAGGCTGTTGTAGTGCAGTTTAATTTTGGTCATACCCTCCTATTGTCTGCTACGGGGAAAAAAGCATCATGTGTAAGCTGACAATTTTTTTTTGTTATTGTGCTCTTATTGTCTTTGGCCTATATTTGAAATGTGCGTGCGCTCAGGAGTGAGTGCATGTATAGTCCATGTACGTGTACACGTGCATATGACGTGAGGAAGCCTGAGAGCTACATCAACAGTTAATTTAACGAATTTTATGTTAAATTTAACATTTATTTTAAAACTCTAAACTGCGTTTTTAGTTTTATAGAATTATTTTTTGAATTATTACCATTATTACACTAACGACTTGCTTTAATTATATTATTATTATTATTATTATTATTGTCATAATTCCGTTTTTATTACCGTGTTGACTATAGCCCATTATTTCATCTAACATTTATTAAAGCATCAGTCAGCTCTGATCAAATAAAGACAGCTGATGTAGTTGTAGCCCACAAAGACGGGCAAATTTATAAAGCAAATTGCACATTTTACATGTAATTACTTAGCAGGGAGAAGAAGCTCTAACGTGAGTATACGGCTGCAGTCAGCACGCGTGAGGCAACCGGGAGTTTTTTGCTCTTTGGTAGAGCTCGCTGGTAACTTGTGAGCACTGACCTTTGGAGGGTGCCATGCATCAATTCCATGTGGTCATATTGCCTTTTTGTAACGTGTCTGAAATCACACGCGGGGGATTCTTGTGACTTCATGCTATTGGCCTACACGTATATATTTTTGTTGTTGTTGTGGTGGTGGTTAATATTATGTTTTTTTTTTTTGTGAGAGGGGGTTGCTAGGGGGTTGGCGAGGTCACACTCAAATGTGTTAGTCTGTAAGAGCAAATCCTATTGTCAATTGCAACTTCAAACATTTTAAATTAATTAATGTATTGCTATGGAGCATGTCTAACACAGAGATTTTTTCTCAGGCTAAAACAGTCCAAGATTAAAAGTGAATATGTAACTTTACCACCATACTTTGCAATCAGACCCGGCCTTTTCAGTGCGTTGAAGCATGTCATATTTTTGTCCTGTCATAAACGAGTTAATCGTGAAGGTTACAGTTGAATTGTCTTATTTTGTTAGCAATATATCACCGAAGACAGTTCGGTCCAAGGTATTCACGCAGTTCAAGCAAGTGAAAAATCATGCTCCTGTCATGTTTACTTTAGCATTTGAGGATCTACAGAGCACCCAATAAGACAGCAGATTTGTTTACTTGTTGTCCGGACCCTGGATAGCAGATTTCACCGGGCTGAACATGCGGACGTACCTTCCTTACCGGTCTCTTTGGCACCCTGCGCTCCGTTGCGCATCTCTCGCATCTCCATATCATACAGCCTAGGCTAATTATATCATCTTTATGTTTGTTTTTCTGCCATCCGTTTCCTTGTTTTGGCTTTTATGTCCATCATTACGTGATCTTATCACATGTGGTTGGGGAGAGTAAAGTAGATAGAGGTGATACTGGCCGCTCTTCTCGTGTTCATTGGAGAGGGAAGGTGATGTCAGAGCGGAGAGTGAGACCCTGATTGGCGCGAGCGGTGTCAGTAAAGGGTGTGTATGTGCGCGCGCGTGTGTGTGAGTGTGTGTGAGAAAAGACAAAGCAGCAGGGAGAACAGTTGAACTTCAGATCTGGCACCCCTCAGTAGAAGTGAGTCAGACAGAACGGAGGAGGGGTCCGCGTAAAGTTAATGACAGTTCGCCAAGTCGAGTTTTGTAAGACATACATCTATCAGAGACGTGGAAAAGGCCACGGGGAGATCAACTCGCTGCAAAAGCTCCACCGCCGTCTTATTACCTCTTAATCTGGTGCAAGCTTTCGCTGTCCGGACAGAGTAATCATTTTGTGTCATTGAGAAAGAACATTCTTTCAAAAAGACATTTACAATCTATTTCTCAATCGCGTTGCGAGACTCGGGTACCAAGCAGTAGGTCATTGCTGTTGTACAATAATTGTAGCTTTCGCAAGCGTTGTCTTGTTTTGGGGGGGTGAAAATGAACTTCCTCTGCGATCGTTCTTTTCGCTTGCTCTCGCTAGCATTTGCAGCAATCTGATCCTCGTTTCTAAACGTCAAACGCCCGGACTTGGAAGAATCGGTCTTTCGGTTTTTTTGTGAGAACCTGTGGTATCTCCCTTTCACGAGCAGGTGGCCCGTCAGACGGAGCCCAGTCTTCACCCCAGCGGAGCCGAGCTGTCATGCTACCCAAAGTGGAGACAGAAGCTCTGGGACTCGCTCGATCGCATGGGGAACGGGGGCACATGCCTGGAAATATGCAAGGTAAGAATTCTGACTTTCTTATTTAATCCAAGACCAAGGTGCAGGTTAAAAAACCCTCTTTCCAAACTGCCACAGCATGGTTCTGATAGAATAACATTGCGCTGGGACCGACCGACACTGCCTGACCAAGTTAAATTACGCCTACTTGTAATCTTGAGTCTTAATTTCTTTGAATATGTGATTTGAGTGGAAATTAAAACTTCTGTGAGTTTTAAACAGAAAAAGACAACATAAAGGGTCTATTGGCCTATGGTATTTCGTGCAGTTGCACCCTAATTTATTTTAGGCCTATTATATTTTAAACTGCGCTGGAATAGAATATAAAGCTCATGTATCATCAGTCATTTCGTGTTATTATCCATAAAACCAATAGTATTGTTGATACGCCATGTTAATGTCGTTAGTGATATTAGAAAAAATAAATATTGCATGTAGCTAAGCCTATAATTCCTCCTCGTGAACTTGCAAAAGTTTTGTGCATCTAAAATGAAAACATATTGTATGGGTTGACTTCCTATCACTATGTTTGATTTTGCTGTACATTTAGGATGACTGGATATTTAAACAAAATTTAGCCAGAAAAGAGGCATGCTCGGTTCATTAAATGCACAGTATTCTGGAGTCGGCTGTCTCCAGATAATCAGACGTTGCATTAACTTCTGAAACAGCTCCATTAATAATTGATCAAGCTCTCTTTACAAGCCTGAAGATGTTCATATCGTTATCAAATCTGAAAATTCCCCTGGAGGTCGTCTAACGAGCGATGGCTCTGCAATTAAACCAAAACTACGAATATGACCGAATTTCAAAAGAAAAGTTCAAATGGTTTAGCTAAAAAAAAAAATACAAGAATATTTACAAGGCACACACTGACAGTCATGTGATAGTAAAATGTTCATTTCGCGGATAAATACGTGCTGTATAGCCTGTTAAATAGGATCGCACAGCAATTACTGTGGCCACTGCAGAAGCATACACTGACATAAATATAGGGGGTAAAGAAATATCGAATTTTGTAAACAACCTATATTGTCTGTTTTAGACGACAAATAATTGTAATGTTTGTGATGACATATTTCCATAAAGAAAAAAATAAAACTTTAAGTCCCACGTTCCCCCTCCGCAAATTCTTTTTAAAAATATTTGTTGATAGCCTATATCGCCCGGATGTAATGCATTGGGGACAGCGTGGATATGGTCAAGGAAATGACATTAAACATCCCCCGAATTATTTCAAACCACTGACCGAATAAGCAAGTTTATAAGTGAAGTTCACAATGACTTGTTGCTTCTATCGTCCGTTACCAGCAAATTTCAGCCGGCGCCAGCGAGAAACAGCAGGGTAACTTATTCACACAAAATGTAGGCTACTACTAATAGAAATTGATTGCAAGTATGCTCGGTCGGCAAATGCTCAAGTAGTGTTGGAGGGTAGTGATTAATTTATATTGTAGCGTGAAATGAAACTTTTCTGCCTTGCGCAGATCAGTTGTGAATCGTCAACTGTCTTTTTTTGCATTTTTTTGCATCAATGCTAGATCATTGTTTTTTGCAATAGGAAGTTGGTAAGTGCATTTATTACAAGTCGTTTATTTTACACATATACACAACAAAATGTTAATTAAAGTTAGACATCCTGGGTGATTGTCTTGAAAAATCATGTAGATTATTTCTTCTTTAATTCTACTCCTTTAAATGTGCTCATAAACAAACTAGGATGCAGTGTAGACGTCTTAATTGTCCCTGACACTGCCTGCTTATCACTTGATTAACTATCATTCCCCTTACATGACCTGTCAGCAGGGTGACATGCCTTTCTGAATAACATAATTTTACAGTTTCCTTTGTGTGCAGATGTGTAAAATCTCAAATATAGTGAAAGATTTCAATCAAGAGTTCAATATTGTAGCCTTGAGTGTAAAGTATAGGTGTGCTTATTTTACATTTATTTCTCATGTTTCAAACTGTATTGGATTGTAAACTATTGATAGCGGAAATGAGTTGGGGACATATCTGGGAGTGTGTGCAGAACACAACATGTAAATATCAGTGGCACACCACAGCATTGTGAGAGATTTGGAAAGACCAAGTGTGTTTATTATTATTATTTTACTCACTGGTGTTTTCTTGCCTTTGTCTCCACAGCCCCCCAGTTTAAAATGATGGACTATTCCTACGACGAAGACCTAGACGAGATGTGTCCTGTGTGCGGGGACAAGGTGTCCGGCTACCACTATGGGCTCCTCACATGCGAGAGCTGCAAGGTGCGTCCCGCTTTGTCACTACCCGTCTGTCTGTAATAACCCTGAGCACCGGGGCACAGCCATGTTTATTGATCTCCAAACCACCCGACAAGTGTATTTTACAATCACTCTACCACTCTGTTTAATCCTCTGTGTGTCTCCTGGCTCGATTTGATGCCCTAATTGCATGAACAAATCAATTGTAGCCTATGTATGAAGGAATGTGTGGATTTGCATCGCATTGTGAGTCATCATGCAGCTCCGCATAGGATGAGCTGTAGCATGTAGGTTAGATTGTCGACCACGGGATTGTAGTTTAACTCTTTGCGCCATCCAAACCATCCATCGGTTTTAGAGTACAATTTCTCAACGATTTGTGGAGTCAGTTCTTTTTTCCTGGTGCTTAGACCACCAATGAGTCACTTTGTCTAAAATTGCTGGGAGTGTTGGTGTGGACAATGTTAACTTCTTAGATGTGGAAGGCGGTTGACTCGTTGTTAGATGCATTGGATGATGGCTGGCTTGCGGGTAATCTCTGTTGGTTGGTTGTGTAAAATGTCTGCTATGTGTCTCGACTGTGTTCGGTGACGTGTGTGTGTGTGTGTGTGTGTGTGTGTGTGTGTGTGTGTGTGTGCATGTGCTGAGTGCTGATTTGGTATCCTCATTGCCTCACTGAAAAGTATTCACGTCTTTATCAACAAGAGCTGTCATTTTATCTGACTGTTGAAAATTAACCTATGCACTTCCATCCTGCATCTCTATGTCTCTGTCCCTTTCTCCTCTCCCTCACTTCCCCTCTCTCTCTCTCTCTCACTCTCTATTTCTCTCTTTCATTATCTCTCAAACTATACTATTTATCGTTCTGTCCCAGTCTGTTGGTATGTGCATGTCTCATCTGGTACTTTGCTTCTTCAAACAAATACACAACAGTCAATGTTAGGTTTAAGTGCGCTGCTCATTATATGTTGGTCCATTAAACTTTATACCCTGCAAGCCACAAAGTGGCTAGCAAAGAACTTAAGGCTGTATACTCGAGTAATATTACTGGCATTAATACCTTACTTAATTCATATTTACAGAATCTAGGCAATATGTAGGCAAGTTCTTGTCTGCATAATATAAAAGTCTGTAAAAAAGACCAGATATTGCGTTAACTGTTGAAATAATAAATTAAACTGTGGATCATTTAACAGAGAAATTACTGATGATAATATGCGGGAGGATCACAGTGGGTAGGAAATATATATTTTAGTTATGGCTGATCCAGATTAAGACATAACGGCTTTCCTTTTTCCCCCAAAGTGTAACACCTACATTGTACAAATAAAAAAAAGTTGTGTTATTTCATTCAGATAATTTGTCTTGAAGATAAAATGGTCACTTTAGTCATGTTTCAGAGAGGCTGCCATTACCTATAATAAAAAAGCAAAATCAGTGGTATTTTTTGTTTCTTTGGTTTGGAATACATGTGAAAGAATATAGAAGTCCATCACAACATCCTATAGGTTTGCTTGGAGAACCGGGCTGAAATATTGATGGTGGTAGTTTAAAATGGGGCAGGTTTTAGGCTCTCCCTCCGCGGTATAGTGCTGGAATAAGTTAATACCTTTGATTTTCGTGCACTTGGAAAATTAATTCAACCGAGTTGCAGGTGGAATCGTGTAATCCTGGATCTGTAAATTATGGATGTAATTTTATTGGATTTTTCACATGCTCCCTCACCCTCTTTTTCACGTTTTTTCAAGCATGAGAAAAAGGTACACAAAACTAGAGTGAGAGGAGACTTGATCAGAGGGCAGCGAGGTCTTAAAATGAACAGTTGGAATGGCTGAGTTCAAATATTCTCTTCCAAGATGGAACAGCATGCAGTTTTACATCAGCTGTGGTATGCCATCAGGAATGGACTGCTACTTTGAAACAGACCATATGCAGAATGCTTGCCGACGTTATGAGCGAAATTTTTACCTTGGCCGCCATGTGAAAATGTACTTTGGTTACTGTGGACGGGTTGTATGCACTGAAATCTTTCCCTTGACTGCTTTCCTAACACTTTGATCCTCACCACTTTGGGGTGGGGTGGGGTTGCAGAATCGTAGTGTCAACTTAAAGTCAAACACTGTTAAGTTTTCAGTGTCATTTTGGAATACTTTTTAGAAGAGTGACGACTTTGTAAAGTATTTGCTGTTAAAAGTCAAAAGTCGTGGTACTCTGTGAGCAGTTTTGATTTTTGTTTGGATGGCTTTTTTTGTTGGTCCACTGACTAGTTTTGGTTTGACTGGTTTTGTCGAACCACTGACTAGAAATCTGTTAGTCTATGTCAATGTGTATGTACAGTATGCACTTGTCAGTCTTTGTGTACAGGAATAGTGTACTCATTTTTGTGTGGGCAGGAACGACCTAGAATTTGTTTGTGTGTGTGTGTTAATGTGTTTAATGTGAACTTCTGCAATTCTTGGAGCTTGTTATTGCATGTCGATAGTGTGTATGTGTGTGTGTGTGTGTGTGTGTGTGTGTGTGTGTGTGTGTGTGTGTGTGTGTGTGTGTGTGTGTGTGTGTGTGTGAGTGAGGTGTGTGGGGGTGTGCTTCTGTTTGAGTTTCTCTATGTGCCTGCCTTCTGTTTTGCGTGGGTCTTTTTATTTATGTATGTGTTTTTGACCTTGTATGCGCATTGTTAGTGTGCATACTTAACATACACTTCCGTTTGAGAGTGTGTGTGTGCGTGCGTGTGTGTTGGTGTGTGTAGGCTGCGACCTTTACACATTCACAAATTAAGCATTGTCGTCTGTGTCGCTGACATCTTAATTGTGCCCTTCCCCCCCCCCGACAGGGCTTCTTCAAGCGCACCGTCCAGAACAACAAACGCTACACGTGCATCGAGAACCAGAGCTGTCAGATCGACAAGACCCAGCGCAAACGCTGCCCCTACTGCCGCTTCCAGAAATGCCTCACGGTCGGCATGAAGCTGGAGGGTGAGAGTGATTCTCCTTAAACTCCTTTTCACTTTTCCTCTTTTTTTCTTCTTCTTCTATTACTCCTCCTCTTCTTTCTTCTTCTCTTTTTCCATGCAAGGCCCGTTTCCATACTCACAAGCGCCCCTAGCATCTGAACAGAAAAACACACACACACACACACACGCACACACACACACACTCCGAGCCGGAGGCCTCTGTCTCCCTCTCTCCCTCTTGAACTTGTAAAGGCCTCCCAAAAAATCAACACTTTCCTTTTTAGTATACATGTTTTTTTTGTTTTGTTTTTTTTTTTTTTCTCCAGATTTTGAATTTAATCACTTTTTTCAAGTTTATTTGATTTGGTCTCCATAATGTGTTTTGTGACGTCTCTTCCCCTCAGCTCGCAGAAGCGGTGAGGTAATTACTATTAATTGTGTAATGGCCGGGGGGTAGAATTTCCAGGCCTGTCACTTTACAGCTTACTCGCTTTGATTTGCTCTCGTGTGTTGGTGCGGGGATTCAAGGCCCTCCAGCGCTCTGTCAGGCCTATCCAGGCACATGAATTTTTAGTTTTTCGCTGTTGTCACAGCTGGAGTGAGCCTGTGGAATCCTGATTTTTTTTTTGCTTTTTATTTCTTTTTTTTCCTTTTTTGGGGGGTGGGTGGATGGGGGGGGGGCAGTGTTGGGTGAAATCTTTTTGTAAACACTAAAGAGCAAGGCAGCCCAGAGAGAGAGAGAGAGAGAGAGAGAGAGATAGAGATAGAGACAGACATAATGAAACACACACACACACACACACACACACACACACACACACACATGCAGGCATACACACTCACGCACACTAATAATAAATGTTTTTGTAAAAAGTGTTTTTGTAAAAATAAAGTTGCGGTTCACTGTGTTTTGTTTCCTCCTCTGATTGTTTTTGGTATTTTGAATTGAACGCTAACACACATAATCTCCCTGTGATCCTGGCCTATCTGTTTGACACAGACAGTTGCCCCAATATGTCCGCGAACAACTCAGTCTCCTTATCAACCGCTGATAAGCCTCGGCGACTCATATCAACGTATACGCTCTGTTGTTTACAATGTTATTTTCATATCAGCAAGATTCCTACCGCTTTTGTTGCTGTTGTTTTGGTGTGTTGGTGTGCAGTTTAAAGCAGCACAAGTTTAAAACAGTGCCACTTCCTTATTTCACATACTCCATCAAAATATGATATCGCCAGTCTAGTCCAGTTCCTGCTCCCATTCTCACTCTTGCATTCATTTTAATTGGTTAGGCAGACAGGAGCCTTGAGTTGGTGGCATTGTGTATTAGATCATTCAATCTAACGCTGATCGATTCCCATCTCTCAGCAGCCACCTTGCGATTACTCAGAAAGGCATTTCCGGAGTGATGAATAAGAACAATTCAAAGGTTTTATTTAAGAAATAAACAGCGAGGGAGAAAATGCATGGCCTCAGATTAGCCTTGACGTGGTTTTGTTTGCGCTCTCTCTCTCTCTTTCTCTCTCTCTCTCTTTCTCTCTCTCTCTCTCTTTCTCTCTCAGTCTTGCTCCCCCTCTCCTCCCTCCTCCCTCCTCCTCCTGCTCCTCCTCTTCCTCCTCTGTCCACATCCCTGGCTCCACACGCTCGCTCAGTCATCCTTTAACCTGCCTTGGTGGTGCTGCACTCTCCTATTTCTTATGCATAGGCATCATAGGTATTCATGTGCGCGTGGGGGTCTGACCCCCGCCCACCCTCCGGTCCCCCCGGCCCCGGGAGCAAGGGCTCCCACAGACATGACAAACAGGGTGTCAGAACGCGACCGGCCCGCCCGTTAATATGCCACGCGGCGACAGGGATCCTCGCGTCCGCACGCGCTTAATATTCCTGTATATTAAACACACATAAATCAGCCAATAAGCGCCTGACGCCAACCGCCGGCCCTGCTGCTGCTGCCACCACTGAGCGAGAGAGAGAGAGAGAGAGAGAGAAGAGAGAGAACTTCTTCTTCTCCTCTTCTCTTCTCCTCTTCTCCTCTCATCCTCGTCTCTCCAGCGCTCCAGCGGGGGCTTCCTGTTGGGGTCAGTCTCCAGCCAGACGCCGATCAGAGAGAGGGAGCGAGGGAGAGAGAGAGAAAGAGAGAGAGGAAGAGAGAGAGAAAGAGAGAGAGGAAGAGTTGGGAGGGAAGAGGGAGGAGGGGTGGGCTTCGTTATTTTTTTTTCTTTTTTGCCCTTTTTTTTTTTGTTCTTTCTTCCAGTGGCAGAAAAAAAAAATCTGTATGACATGCATGTAAATAACCTTGTTTAATTAGACGCGAGAAGAGGATGATGGTGAGGAAAAAAGAGGTGGAATAATAATAATAATCACAAAAAAAAACGTGTATACATGATCAGACTGCCAGGTCTAGACCTAATTGTGTTTTCCCAAAAGGGACAACTATTAGTTTTCAGTTCATTAATTACCCTGTTGCTCTGAATCATTAATCGTTGTATAATGTATAATGGATACACAGGGTTTCCTCTTTCTCCATTTTTTATTCTTCTTTTTTTTTTTTTTTTGGGGGGGGGGGTGTTAAATTTTTAACGGCTGTGTTAATCCTCACCTTCAGTGCTTGAGGGCTATGTGGTTTACCCTCTGTGTGTGTATGTGTGTGTGTGAGTGTGTTTTGACCTGTCGTGGCTGCTGTGAGCCAGGGTGGGATCTGTGTCTCACACACTCAGATCAGCGTGGCCGCAACACACACACCGCTGTGACGGAGACCATTAAAATTGCTCCCAAGGCAGCTGCTGCACTGGATTCCTTTTAAAGTCCATTATTTATTTCAATTTTCCTCTCTGTTCCCTTTCTGTTTTTGTCAGTCTCTTACCTTATTTGGTGTGTGTGTGTGTGTGTGTGTGTGTTGTGTGTCTGTGTTCATTGGGACACTGATGGAGAGTATCATTGGTGGTGTGCTTGTATGCTAACTGACTCCAGGGGTCCAGCTGGAGTAGCTTGAGAGGATTAAGCGTGGGGGTGAGAGCGTTTGGTGGTGGTGGAGGCTTAAAGGTGATTTTGGGGATGCAGGAGCTGTTGAGGGTAGGGGTTAAAAAAAATTAAAGGTGGATTTTTTTAGAGAAACCTTTAGTCATTCACCTGCTGACAGTCCAGCTCCACGGACAACCGGGCACGAGGAATAACTAAACATGAATAATTAGCACATGCCCCAAAACAGATGACCCCCCCCCCCCCTCGCCCTCGCCGCCCCCAAGAAAAAAAGAGAAAGATGAAGGAAGGAGAGGTAGTGGCCTCCCTGTGGCTGGGATCAGAGACTGACGGCTTAACACACGGAGCTGCTCTGTTGATTTGATGTAATGACCAGGATTAGCATCACGTTTTGTTAAGTTAAATATTCCTCTAAATGTCACTCTGTTTGACTGGAAAAGAGTGGGTTCAAATATCACCATTTACCAAATCATGTCACTGTATACCTTTGGACAATGTTAGATTATTCAATGATCTTAAATAACCAAGATACAAATGTGCAATTTTTTGATCAATTTTATTTTTATATTGAGAGAAAAAAAATATGCTCAGGGAAAGAATCGCAGGTAAAGACATTTTTGTATAATTTATATAGCAAAACCTATTTCTTCTACTTCTATTGTCAAAAACATTTACTTTACATTTATCTTTAACATTTATTTTACTTTGAACCTTATGAACTTTACACATCACCAATATCACAGTTGTTCAAAAGGGGGAATTTTCCCACTGACAAAAGCATAACCCCGCTAACCCGCTAACTACCTCTAGCTTGAGTCACTTGTATCACTGTGAGCCAATGGTATCAGTTCTCCGATGTCACACAACTTTCTCCTAATGTTACGGGTTATTCTTGTAGTAGAGCAGAGCAGATTTTTCACGCTTGAGCACATGAGCCTAAGATGTGGTTTGTGAGTTCGGTTACTTGTATCTGTCATTTTTTCTGTGTATGTTTGTGTTTATTTCTACTTATATTTGGACTTTGGCTACTGTACCAAAAAGCTTCAGATGGAAAGGAAGTTAGGCAACACTTTTAGCTTTTAGGTTAGTCAGTATCAGAATCAATAAAATAATTGACTCATTTCATTTATGCATACCACAAAAGACAGTGCATTGACACCCTTCCTCTCTTTCTCTCTCTCTCTCTCTCTCTCTCTCTCTCATCTCTCTCATGCTTTAGCTGTGCGGGCGGACCGCATGCGTGGCGGCCGCAACAAGTTTGGCCCCATGTACAAGCGTGACCGGGCACTGAAGCAGCAGAAGAAAGCCCTGATCCGCGCCAACGGCCTGAAGATCGAGGCCATGACGCAGGTGATGCAGAGCGTGCCCACCGACCTCACCATTACCTCGGCCATCCAGAACATCCACTCCGCCTCGAAGGGCCTACCGCTGAGCCACGCCGCGCTGCCGCCGGTCGACTACGATCGCAGCCCCTTCGTCACGTCGCCGGTCAGCATGGCCATGCCGCCGCACGCCGGCAGCCTCCAGGGCCACTACCAGGCTGCCTACGGCCACTTCCAGAGCCGCACCATCAAATCCGAGTACCCCGAGCCGTACACCAGCTCACCCGAGTCCATTATGGGCTACCCGTACATGGACACGTACCAGAGCGGCTCGCCGCCCAGCTTCCCGCACCTCATCGTGGAGCTGCTCAAGTGCGAGCCGGACGAGCTGCAGGTCCAGGCCAAGATCCTGGCCTACCTGCAGCAGGAGCAGGCCAGTCGGGGCAAGCACGAGAAGCTCAACACCTTCGGCCTCATGTGCAAGATGGCCGACCAGACGCTCTTCTCCATTGTGGAGTGGGCCCGCAGCAGCATATTCTTCAGAGAGTTAAAGGTATGAAATGTTCTCTGTCTCTCTTTTCTTTCTCGCTCTTTATCTTCCTCTGTGTGTGTGCGTCTTTATCTTCTGCTCTTCGACTCTATCTCTCTCTCTCTCTCTCTCTCTCTCTCTTTCTCACGCTTTCTCTCTGTCTCTGTGTGTTATATAAACATAGACGAAAGTTTTGATTTTTAAACCTTTGTAAAAACATTGAGAATTAGAGTTGTGGTTTGGACATCAGGGACATTCTTGATATGAAAGATTTATGAAATATAGATGTTCTTATTTCACTGATGTTTATGCAAATACATTGGGGAGATAATACATTTATACGCATGCATGAAAAATGGATAAATAGCTTGCTGAGTCTTTCTTTGGCATTACTAAGAAAGTATTTGCTGTGTTCATTCCTAATTAACAGAAACCACACAAATTCATAAAAGATTGTCTTCTTTTAAAAAATCTTCTTCTGTTAAAAATTGCATTTAGCCTAATACAACACAGGAATAAATTTGTCTGATACCTCCTTCCAAACAGTCTATACAACTTCAAACGAACAAAAACAAAACATTCAAGTTAATCAAAATACTCATCCATTAAAGATGATCTTGGTGTTACAGTGCTTTAGGAAAACTTGACCCTGATCATTTGTGCAGTCTGTGAGTCCTTTTGTGGTTTGTAGGCCAGACCATGAATTACATCTGCGTGAGTCATTTCATGTGTGTATTAAAATCCAAACGACATCCCTGAATATCTGGCCACAGTCTGCATAAAATTCTGTGCGGCCTTTGGAATTTTCCACCAGTCCAAAGCACATCAATTAACCCAGGAAATTAACTCAAAGTACTTGAGGGAGGCTATGAATACCACCACAAAGAAAGCACATAAAAACTTTTGAGCAATTTATGGCTAGAAATGAAATTGTAAAGAAAGTTTTTTTTAATTGTAGGATTCCTGCTTTCTGTAGAGATTAAGTGTATAATATATATATAATACAATAGCATATGGACATTTTTTTAGACATTCGTACTAGATACTACATAATCACATGGCAAATATGTTATATGTATATAATATGTGTATTAACAACCTTATTTCATTTCTTATTTTTGGTATTTAAGGCACAGTGTTACACAAGTATCACAGATAATCTGAAATTAATTGGAAAAAAGTTTTCCTTTTGGTTATTTGTTAAGATCATGCTTTAAGGGCTGGTGTATTAGTGCATAATTGTAGATCACAGAGTGGGTGATTTGTATATCTCACTGTCACGCTCAGCTCATTTGCCTCTGTGTGATTGTCATCACAGCATTTTAATGGGGCATAGATATCATGGAGGAAAAATGCTATTGTCAAAATTCCACAATTGGCTCCCGTCAAAAGCTTTTGATATTCATGTTGACATTTATCAGGGCTGGCCAGTGATGGGGTTAGACACCTGAATGATTTCATTCAAATTTGCTCTAGTGTACTTAGTTCGCTATTTGGGCTTTTCCCAATCATGGTAATTATTTTCAATAGCCGCCTTTTTGCCGGACACATTCACCACAGCCCATCGACAGATGATGGCCGGCAGCCTCTCACACTCTTGGCCATCACAAGCTGCCATTGTTCTGTGCTAAATGACAACCCTAGAGTATGGACCTAATGGTTAGCGAGTCTCACCTTTTACAATAGGTAGAAAGGAACCCCCCCCCAAAACCCCCCAATTCCTGCTTCCTATCCTCTCCAGCATTGTTTTGTTGTAGTTTTTTAATAGCAGGGTAATAGCAGGGGTGGTGCAGACAGCAGGAGCGTCTATATGTGTGGTGCAGAGAGAGAGAGAGGGGGGGGGGAGACAGAGGGAGGTGAGAGGACAATGTGTTGAAGTGAGCGTTTTTACCTGGAGAGGGCTCTTCATGGGCCCCCAGCGAGACACACTCCGAAGCTCAGGGGCTAGAAATTGATGTGCCAGCAGCACTCATAGATGTTTTCAGATATCCCACTTGACCCCCCCCCACACACACACACACACACACACACACACCTCACTCTCTTTCTCTCTTTCTCTCTTTCACTCTCCCTCACGTCCTGCTCTCTCGCTCCCCGGCTCGTTGCTAATTAGAGGATACTCGTGGGGTTGCTGGGAAGCGGTGAGCTTAGCGCTGGTGATGGGCGCAAAACCCTGCGTAAGCTCCCCCGCTGTGTTGCAACAAGCCTCTAACAAATAAGGCACTCAGGTACACAGACAGCGCTGTTGCAATGGGCGGACAGGGCTTCGCTGGATGTTGTCGATGTCAGGTCAAATGCAGGTGCTCTCATAGCAGCCACAAAAGAAGAAGCGCACAGATCGTCAGTGGTATCATATTTTTTTTAATGAAATCTGAAAAATCTTTCATATTTGAGCAGTGTTTATATTGAGAGAAAGCTGCATATTGATCTCTGTTCTGTAATGTACCGTATACACATTCACTCATTTTGAGAGTTGAGGGCTGTCTTCTCCTTCTCCTCCTCTCTCTCTGTCTCTTGTTCTTTCTCTCTCTCTCTCTAGTTCTCTCTTTCTCTGACCACGATTTTCCAGGAGGAGTCATGTGTACAGTAAATCAAAAAAATATATTGTCATCATCAACCTTTGTTTGTCTCTTGCATGTGATATCCTCTGTGAGTAAAGTCGTGGCAGCAGAGAGGGCAATGTAGGATAAACACAGGAAATGTGTGAATAAAAAGCCTGTCTGGGGTATGGCTTGTTAAGTGACTATAAATACTCACCTACATCTCTGATGCTATGATTAGCGTCGTAGGAACAAAAGGCATTTCTCTGGTAATGGGGAAGGGGTGAGAAAGCGCCTGGCCAGAAGCGTTTAAAGATTTAGTTTCCATAAGTTGAACATGGTTACAGGCTCATAAATATTTAGCCACAATGAAGCCTCTGAAGAGAGCTGGCCCTTTGTGTCTGCTCACAGATACATTCCAAACAGCATCCTTCACTGGGCAGGTGTTAGACTGTTTGGAAAAAAAAGAGAAAAGGATCTTCCTTGACTTATTGTTGCTCAGAGTTTATTGTAACTTTTGAGATTGTTACTCTTGTAATTGTATTGTGCTGATTTTTAGAATTAAAAAGGCAAAGAAAGTGATGACAGGGCATAAATAGGCGCTCTTGTTTTCAAGGCCATCTCTAGAAAGCTACAACTGCTGTGAAAGATTTAATCACTGGCCTTAGATTACATGTGGGACTTAGAATTTGAATGGTGGCTGTTGAAGAATGTACCAGAAATACACAGAGTGAAGGACCTGTTTTTTTGCAGGTTTTCTTAAATGAAGAAATTCTTAAAATATGAAAGTATGAGATAAAAAGAAACAGCCATCTCCTTTTATCACCATAGACCAGTACCCCAACAGATGACAAAGACATTCCTGTGGTTATGCAGTGTGTCATTCCTATTGGTAACAGTTATCTGTTATAACAGTTATATCAGGCGAGTGTGTGTGTAGGTGATGTATTTGCCCATGTAAGATGGTTTGTTGATGAGAACATTTGTGAGAGAGTATGTGAATTTAGATATGTTTGTTTGTTTGTATGTGGTGTTGTTTAAGTGTTCACATCCATGTGTGTGTCTGTGTGTGTTGCATATGCGTGTGTTTGACTGTCTGCCTCTGTTTGTCTGTGTGTGTTTGTGTGCGTGCGTGCGTGTGTGCGAGTCTCTGATGGTGGCATCCCGCCCCTGGTGTTGTGTCATGCTCTCAGTGGGAGCTGGGGGGAAACAGATGCACGGCCAGCCTGGCTGGGTGAGGGGGGCTGTCACCGGGGCCGCTCAGCCCCAGCCGTATGGGCTCTGCCTGGGAAGAGCTCCCCGCACGGCACTGCAGGGCCCGGGGATGTGGGGAGTGATTCATGCCTGCGGAGAGATCACCTCTCCGCTTCGCTCCGCCGCACCTCTAGCTCCATTGTTTACAGGATAGGATGCATACGGCCACTAGCCTTTCCTTACTACCCCCCCCCCCACCCCCTCCTCCCACGTGAGTAGGCAGACAATGGGATGCCATTAATGGCTGGAAATATATAATGTTTTTTTTTGTTTGTTTGTTTCTTTGTATGTGTTGTGCAGGTTTGTGTTTGCATGTGTGGTAGTGAATGGGTTTGACCATGAGCATGCGTAGTGCAAAATGAATATCAGTTAGATACTGTAGTGGCGTGAAGTGCACGATTCTTTTATCACTCACAGGCCACGACTCTTTTTGTACTAGAACGGTGCACTTTTTGGCCATTTTTCCAATACCACCATTTTGGTGAACTAGCTAACTATTTAACAAAATTAACAAAAAATATAATGTATCCATTGAATTGATAAGAATTGTTTGTAATTATTAAAATTGTGCAATAAGCTTAGTAAAGCATTTTGTAAGCCAACCAATGTGTTTTGATGTACACCCGAACAAAAATGATATTCCTCTTATTGATGAGATCTGTTAGCTTGCATTTATTTAAAAAAATATTAGATTGATGCTTTTTAAATGTGCCAATTGAACATTTTTCAAAAACAATTTCAATTTCCATGCAAGAATCTCAGCAAGGTTTTGTTTGGAATGGCAAGATCAGTTTCTTACCATACCAAGTCCCCCCCAATGCTGTCAGAGTAGCTTAAAAAATTACATTCCATTTCACCCAGCTGCTTTCAAAGCACGTAGGTTTGCGTTTGTCTCTGTCGTAACGTTATACATATATTTAGTTCTTCAACCTGATAAAACTCAACCGTGCAAAGCCAACGATGCTTTGACATGTGGCGCCAATATTTATTTTTGCCCGTTCATGGCTGCTGGGGGACAGTCCTGTATGAGTCTTCGTTTTTTTTCTCTCTTCCCTTTTTTCGCTTTTTTTGCTCTTTCTTTCGAGTGAAAGGGAATGACAATACCAGGCCAGCCATTAAGTGTGGAGGACTGTATTAGGACCTTGTTCCTGGCCCTGCACCCAGCAGAGAACCCGGGCTCTTATTGGAAAAGCATCTGGAGGAGAGACCAGAGGAAAAGGGCCTCCAGCTTCAGAAATACCCCACACACACACACACACACACACACACACACACACACACACACACACATACCTCCCCAAATCTTGTGCACCTTTGACAAGGCAACCTGCCTCATTAAACATGGGCGTCAAGCTAGTGCGATAGCCGCTAATTACTGTTCATACGGTCTACTCCCTTTAAAGTGGCCAGCCAGGGCTGTCTTGCGCCTGCCTTAATCAATTAATAAATCCATACCAGGTGAGTCTATCAGGAGGAGCAGGAGGGACGGCTCTTTATGCAAGGCATGCATTCTCCAGTTTACATATATGGATCAGCTTTAGTGAATAATGTACAGAGCGGATACTTCTCACCAGGTGCATAATATCCTCTGTATATGAATATTGCATGAGTTTACTTTTGTGCGGAAAAATAAAATGTGTGGTGTTTTTCATTCAAAGTGTGACTAGAGAACTCATCAGTTTTCTGATGTTGTTTTTCTGTCCAGTTTATCAGGAAAGGGTTTCCAGTAGAGAGTCTGTTCGTGTCTGCATCAGAAAGAATTAATTAGCCGTTTCGGGCATGATCTGTGAACTTGTAGGCGATTTATGTCCCCCCTTCACCCCACCCACAAGACATCCGCCCCTACTCCATCCCCTACACACACAGCTCCCCCCACACCACCTGCCCACTGTCCCTGACCCCACCCACCCCCTCCCTCCCCCTCCCCACACAACCCCCAGCCGTCACAGAGGTCACCCGCCGCTATCTCCCTGACAAACTGCGTGCGCGCGAGTGGCGGCACAGCAGGTCAAAGATTTGTAACTGTGTCCCTGGTCCATTGCATTTGAATTATTCTGCTGTGCTGCTTTCCCCCCCCTCCTCTCTCTCTCTCTCTCTCTCTCTCTCTCTTTCTCTCTATCTCCCTCTCTCTCTCTATCTCCCTCTCTCTCTCACTCTCTCTATCTCTCTCTCTCTCTCTCTATCTCCCTCTTTCTCTCTCTATCTCCCTCTCTCTCTCCTCTTTCTCTCTCTATCTCCCTCTCTCTCCTCTCTTTCTCTCTCTATCTCCCTCTCTCTCTCTCTCTCCCTCTCTCTCTCCCTCTCTCTCTCTCTATCTCCCTCCCTCTCTCTCTCTATCTCCCTCTCTCTCTTTCTTTGTGCCGCCCTCTGATGCACACCGTTTTGCATTAGCCGCTCTATCCTGTGAGCATTTTGTTGGGGGGGGGGTGGGGTTGAACTAGGGGATGGGAGCAGCAACAAGGGTAGGGGTGCGTCCTGAAGGACGGGGGGGTGGAGAAGAGTCGGGGAGAGGGGGGCTGGTGGGGGGGTGGGGAGAGGGGGGTGGGGGGAACAGGTGGAAGGTTAATGGCCCTGGACCGGATCCACCAGCCGCTCTGACTTGATATATGGGCTTTGGGCCTGGTGCAGGCGTAGGCTTTCAAAGATATATTATTTCATTTGAGGAGCAGCATTCTGGGGCCTACATTTGTCCACTGATAGATGATATCCCCCCGCACCCCGGCAGCCACAATTGGCGATGGCGTGTGAGTTTTTGTAAGGCCTGCTCCTGTACATATTTTTTTTCCTCCTCTGTCTCTCTCACTCTCTGTTCTCTCCCTCTCTCTCTTTGACCTCTCCCTCACTCTTTCCCCCTCTCTCTCTTTCTCTCTCTCTCTCTGTCTCTCCCTCTCTTTTCCATGCTGTAGGCAGGTCCTCTTGGCAGGAGAGTTTTTTTAAGCTGCTATTTCAGTGGTAACAATATCTGTTTGATCAGGGCAGATATGTAGCACTGTAGCAGGGCTTGTGCCACAAAGGCCCCCTCTCATTCATAAATTACACACATTACCGTCAAAAAGATGGCTGCTTGCACCATAAATACTAAAAAGTATGTTTATCTTATATATTCTAAGCGGCAGTTTATCTCGATTATTGCCAACAGCTGATAGCAAGGGGTGAGGGTGATTTTGATTTAGATAACTGTATCAGACTCATGCTTGCATAATAATTCACCTGACCTGCTGGGAACAGGGAGACACCCCCACCACCACCACCACCACCAACACACACACCGCCACCAACACACACACCGCCACCAGCCTGCCGGCAAGGTGGTGTAAATATATTGCCGAAATTCACAGCTCATTACTTGGTCATTGTCCTATTTAGGTCTCCGTAGCTTTAAACATCTGCCGCCGCGAGCCGCACATAATTACTTTGGTTATTTGATCACCGCCCTCGTGCCCGTTATTCACTGGGCTCTTGTCCCGTTTGCCATTCTTGTCCTGGTGCTGCGCCCCCGCCCCCCCCCATCTCTCTCTCTCTCTCTCTCTCTCTCTCTCTCTCTCTCTCTCTCTCTCTCTTCTCTCTCTCTCTTTCTTGCTCTCTCTATTTTTCTGGCTGTTGTTTACTGCAAGTCAGAACTAGAAGCCCAGAAGACAGACACACAGACTCTGCAGGAGAGCCATGTGTGGCTACTGCCCCCCCCCCCCCCTTTCCAAATTCCCCAATCCCTCCAGCTTACCCACCCGGGGGAGTTGGTAGGCCGGAGGAAGGAAGCCTGTGCACTTGTTAAAAGGAAAGATTTAGGGTCCGAAATCCCCGCCGAGAGATGCAGACGCACCAGGGAGGGGTGGTTTTTTAGTGTTTCACGGAGTCTGTTCATCCACTTGTTGCTTTGATGGGAAATAAAAGGCGGAAAGCCCATCATGAGGCACCAGTGGCCCAGGCAGGAGAGCTGATCGACTCGTCCAGCCATTGGCCTTTGTGATGTCTGGCCGTTGCGGACACAGGGCACAAGGGTTTTTGTCCCCTTTTGTTCCATTCATTCATTCATTCATTATATTTGTGGCTTTCCCTCTTTTTCGATTTCACGTTATACTTCTACTAAACTCAGAAATTCTGCTACACACACAGAAATGTAAACACACACAACACACACACTTATACAAATGCCTACAATCTAAGATGGCACTGAAAAACTTCTAAGAAGTGACAGATTCATATTTCCAAAGCACTTTCTAGTCGGAATAAGTCAAATGCTTTTTTTCTCTTATCAGATGAATATTATGATAAAAGCTTTTTTTATTGGCGTGTAAGGGTCTTGTTAAGGGGTTGGGGATGTGCAGTGAACCTGTAAGAAGTGGCGTGCTCTCCCCGGAGCGTTCTCCAGTCTGCGCCGGACGAACCCCGACAATCAAGGCATGAAATGAGAGAGGTGGGAAAATGGGGGCCAGCGAAGACAGCTGATTTTAAAAGGATGTTTGCTAACAAATCAACTCAAACGGTACTTTGCCAAATGGCAAACAGTGGGGAGCACAACAGTACACATTGTGCCAACAAACCGTCGACAATCAAAAGGGTGAAGGCTCACAAAGCAGGCGCAGGCATGCCACTGGGGACCTGTGGCTTGTCGCTTCGCATGCAAACTGCCGCGCGGGTGAGAAATATGGCATGCGGGTCCGTGCGGGTTAAGCGCTCCAACCCTTCCGCTGAGGCATGGGAAGCCTTTTGTGCTGGTCAGGTGCCTTCAGTCAGTCTCATGTTATTGTCTCTCTGCACAGCGCTGGCATTCTCGTATTATCGTCCCCCTGTCCACACACAGGGCAGTGCAGGGGTTAAAGGTCACTGCCGCTTCTTCTCGGTCCCCACCACACCCCCTGCATTTCTGCGCCACCCTCTGGACCGGGTGCTACTCGGGTGTCCTTCTTGGGTTTATCTCACGCCATTGTCACATGCTAGCAGCAGAGATTGATGTGCAGATTGGGTTCCCCCAACTAACACGGCAATGGAAGGGAGCTCAGCGCTGACGAAAGGGTGCTAACGAGGACACTTTCAGTTGCTTGGTGTCTTCTGCTTACGAGAGCTGACTTCTGCTTAGAACGAACTGAAAAAGTAAAGGGAAAAACATATTTTTTATTTCGATTTTGATCTTTTTCAATGTGTTGAATCACAGAGGTTATTTATTTTCGGTTCACCAATTCTTTTGGAGTGTTTGGATATGGATAAGAAGTGCTCCACTCCCCATTGTTCCTC
This sequence comes from Alosa alosa, assembly GCF_017589495.1. Classification (NCBI taxonomy): domain Eukaryota; kingdom Metazoa; phylum Chordata; class Actinopteri; order Clupeiformes; family Clupeidae; genus Alosa; species Alosa alosa. Next base: position 26,664,728 of record NC_063197.1, on the reverse strand, counting down.
CTTGGCTTTATTATCTGAGCTGTAATGGAGTCTTCTGGGGGAGGGAGGGGAGCTGGCTTACCTCCTTGCTCTCTGTCAACAGTTGTCCTCAACATCTATTTTTGCTACTTATTTACAGCCCCCTATTCTGGACACCGGGGGGGGGCTTGCTAAGGGAGTCTAAAGACAATAGATAACCACCAAGAACCCCTCATATACACCCACACATTCACACACCCAAAAGACAGGCAGCCTGCTGGGTAGTCTTACAGAGGACTTATATTTATCCATTGTCAGTGATTAGGTTTGGGCTTTGATGAATGACATGTGTGTTTCAGATGGGTAATGCCATAAGGGACCAAGTTACGACACGCCAAAACGTGTGAGACCTCAAACCCTCCCCAACAGAAAAGGACAAAACCACCTGTTCATTAGGCCCTGTTTAACATCCTTATCCCACTCTCTCTTTGTTTCTACAACCTCACGCAGACTGGGGTGATGAGGCTGGCACGGTTCTCTTATAAATGTTTCCATATTCCTGGCAACATTCAAATGTGTATCAAACTGGAGAGATTTTTTTTTATGTCGTCGGGCCCTCATCTAAATGGATGAAAGAATGCTTTCTTGTATGAATCAGAGGGAAATTCCTCACAGGCTAACCATTTGTAACAGCTCAAGGGAACGTCGAGCGCTGGGTGATGACAGTGCAGCTAAAACTTTTAGAGGTGAGCGTGAGCGGCAAAGCGCAGGAGGCACTTCTGACGTTAGCGCCGCAATCCCAACGGCAAGGCAAGCCGCACCGACAGAGGCACCGTTCCAGGTGTCATAGTCTTCCTTAATGTTTCGCCCCAAATCATGGAAGCAGGTGGAGGATTTTTTTTTATGTCGTTTGTGTAGGTTTGATCACCGCAGCTTGTGTAGGTTTGATCACCGCAGTCAGTGCAGGGTCGTGTGCAGCTGCTATAAAGAATATGTCAGCTCACATTCTCCCCATGATGGGTCTGTTTTTACTCTCTCTCTTTCTCTCTCTTTCTTTCTCTCTCTCTTGCTCTGAAAAATTGAAGTAGTAGTGGTACTTAAAGAAAAGAAACCACCACAAGTGGTCTATTGTTCCTGAGATGCGGGCCAACACATGAACGCGTTAAGCAGCGCAAATGTTCTCCCTGAATGTCTGCAGCTGCAGGCCGTTTAGCCGTCGAGGGTGGTGAGAGTATGCGTCCCCATAGCCCATACCCTCCCTCTATACACAGAGACACACACACACACACACACACACACACGCATACACCCTCATGAAATCCCCTCCGAGGCTCTGAGCCCAGAGGGAACAGCCCCATTCCTGTCCATTTTAAATAATACAGAAGGTCCAGACTAGGGTCTGAGGTCCATTTACTCCAGGCCTCCTCCTCCTCCTCCATCTCCACCTCCAGCCGATCCTGTGCCTCTGCTGCCTGCATAGTGGTGGTGGTGGTGGTGGTGGTGGTGGTGCTGGAGAAGGGGAGGGTGGAGGTGGTCAGAGTGCTTTCTGTCCACCCGTCACACGCAGCACATAAATATCGACAGCTCTGGACAATAAAGAGAGCCAATAAGTCGGGGGGGAATCAAGGGAAAACAATTCCCCGGATCAAATCGAATAAACATGCAGAAATCATTCCCCCCCCCCCCCCTTCATCTGCCCTATCACTTCCCAACCTAAGCAACCCCCCACTGCCCCTAAACAAACACTCCACCACCACCAGCGTCCACCCCTGCGTCCACCTCTCCTTCACTCTAATGTGGAGTGAGTGGGGTGTGTGTAGATTGAGGACTGCGAGCGGATCGATACCCAGCCTGGGTCGACAGCACAGAACTCATTTTACATTTGGAAAGCATTATTTTCTCACTGTAGTTGAGGTGAGTGGATGAGGAAGTGGGGGTATGAGGGACTGTGTGTGTGTGTGTGTGTGTGTGTGTGTGTGTGTGTGTGTGTGTGTGTGTGATGGGTGGGGTGATGTGTGTGTGTGTGTGTGTGTGTGTGGGGTCTGTAGGGGGATTGGGGTGGTACTTAAGGGAAATCATGCTCCCATGCCTTCATGTATATTAGGAGCCTAATGTTCATCTGAATAATTGATTAGCGCAGCTCTGTGTTTTTGATAATTAGTTGATAGCTTCTTAGCTTTAAGCCCTCAGATCCCATACCAGAGACTCAGAGGCCAATTTCTTCTCTCTCTCTCTCTCTCTCTCTCTCTCTCTCTCTCTCTCTCTCTCTCTCTCTCTCTCTCTTCATTTTTCCAAATGTAATGTTGCAAAGGTGGGGGGTGGGATGTGCTAGAACAACGCGGGAACAACAGTACTTAACATGAAAAGCTCCACCGGGCCAGGCGAGACAACTCGCACGGCTTAACTGTTTCTGCTGCGAGCGAGGCTAAGTCAAATGTGAGCGGGGTGGGAGTCGGCTTTTTTTCTTTCTCATAACCTCATTTCATCACTCTGACTCTGTTTTCTGTTTTTTTCTCTCTTCCTCTGCTTCCTCTCCCCAGGAGGATTTTTTTTTCTCTTGCGTTGCTAAAGAGGTTTATACCGACCATTGCTTCTTTACACCGAGAAGTCCATATTTTACCAGCGCTGGCTATTAGCTAACCTGAAATTTGGACTTGGAGTTAATTATAGCCCCTGACTATTGACTGTAATATGCGAGTGCTATGAATTTCATTTGATTACATTAAGGGCCACATAGCAAATTAAATAGGGGGGATTGCCATCCAAAGAAATTAAAGCAGTTACAATTCAGAGTGCCGAATAAGATTTACTCTATAAAATTGCCACTGGTCAGACCCTTCTGTTTGCACAGGCAACACAGAGGAAGAACAAATGCTAAAATAGGCTCTATTACCATGTCAAAAAAAAAGAAAAAGAGAGGGTGAGAGAGGGAGAGAGAGAGAAAGAGAGAGAGAATGGTTTTGTCTGATGTGACCTTGGACAGTGAAGCATGCTCACTTCTTCAGAGCTGAAGAGAGTGGTCCGATCACTCCTAAAAAATCAGTGCCTTCTGTTGTTTGAGGAGTGTATGTGTGTTTGTGTGTGTGTGTGTGAGAGAGAGAGGGAGAGAGGTCTAATGAGTGTGTATCTCTGTCTCTCTCTCTCTCTCTGTATGTGTGTGTTGTGTGTGTGTGTGTGTGTGTGTGTGTGTGTGTGTGTGTGTGTGTGTGTGTTTGTTTGTGTGTGTGTGTGAGAGAGAGAGAGAGGGGGGAGAGGTCTAATGAGCAAGGTCATGTCTGGAAAGGGCTGTTGGAAGAGTCTGGCCTCTCCGACTTGCTGCTGCCTGGCCAGGATGACACCTTAGACGCTTGGGTCAGCATAGGAAATCCTTTAACATGTACAGGGCGGACAACTACCTTTTGTTTTTCCCATTGGCAAAGCCACTGAGCTGTTGGTGTCTTAGGTTTGTGTGTGTGTATGTGTGTGTGTTTCTGTCTGTCTCTGTCTTTCTGTCTGTCTGTCTGTCTGTCTGTGTGTGTGTGTTTCAGTAAATGTGTGGTCTGTGTGTGAGCGTGTGTGTGTGTGTATATGTGTGTCTGTGTGTGTCTATGAGCTTCTGTATGTGCTTTGGGGAGTGTGTGTGTGTGTGTGTGTGTGTGTATCTGTGTACACAAACATGTATGTCTGTGTTCGGTGTGCCTGGGTGCGTGTCTCGGTTGAACGTGGTTTGTAGTTGAGGTCAGAGGTCACACTCGGGAGACTGTTAATGCGGTCGCCGTGGGAACTGATCAATCTCCATTCTTTAGCATTATTGATCAGGCATCCGTTAGGACAGGCCCCTTGCCTGCGCCCCCGCACAGTCCTGCCCTGAGGAGCCAATCAGGACCCCTCTGCAGAGACCCCCTACACTCCGGCTCGAGCACCAGACATCGCCTGGCCAGCGTGCTCCCAAGCCCCCTCTGCACTCGACTCCCAGCCTGTCTGTTTTGCAGTTGCATTTGTTTGCTCTGTAGACCCTATTTGTGTTATGTCTAGGACCATCTGTTTTGTGGAGCCGCAGAGAGGAGAATGCAGAAGCT
>NC_063197.1:26653212-26658212 GCF_017589495.1 Alosa alosa | reverse complement strand
ATGCATTTTTCATTATAAGTGCAGAGCAGACGTAGCTCATAAATGGGCATGATCATTTTTACAATGCTGAAGGAGAGAGAGAGAGGGAGAGAGAAAGAGAGCTCACATACAGAGCTCACACACGCACACACACACACACACACACACACACACACACACACACACACACACACACACACACATGCCCCATACACCCTGAGCACAGTCTCTAAATGAGAAATTGAAAGCTGCTCGGGGCCTACCTGAAGTTGAACAAATGCCTTACAGAAGGCAGAGCCAGCCGTCAGCGCAGGTGTGCTGAAAGCACACACATGCCTGCTTTATAATCTCAAGGCCCAGTGGGGCCTGGGAAATGTAGTTCGGGGGCAGACGGTATTACGAGAATTCATTATAAGAAATGATTACAATGTGCCGGCTGTTTTCAACAGCACAAGAGAATGGTTTATACAGTGTGTATGGTAAATGTGATCACAGGCAAAAGTCAGCGATGGAATTCTGTGCGGTCTCTTGTTTGCTTCTATGAGTATCTTAGATGAGAGCTATGAATCTCAGCTATAATTATCTGCACAGTCCTGGGGATGGAAGTATACTCTACATGATAATTCTACTTATTTCTTCCATTCAACATGTTGCGCCAAATATCATAAGACACATGTGTGTCTTTTAAAATATGATTGTTTGGGAGGCTTTGAAAAGGGCTAGTTTTAGTGATGGCAATGTACGCCGTGTAGTTATTTTTTATTCTGTTTAGATTCAATTTGGTTTCATCTTTTTGTTTTTGCCCTTTCAAAAAACACATTTATTTAATTTCACCCTCACATGAAGCCTTAAACCTTTTGGAAAACTCCAGAAGAAAAGTAAGACTCCTCCTCATGGGGGGAGCCAAACTCAATGAGAGCTTTGATCTGTATGCAGAGTCACTTTGAAAGTTTTTTTTTTTTTTTCTGGAATACTGTACAGTATTAACCTGAAGATCTCTTGTAAAACAGACTGAAGACCTTAAACAAAAAAATCAAAGATGTTTCTCCATTAGTATTCGACCACCACTCTACAGTGCGGAGAGAGGGAGAGTGTGAGAAGAGACAGGAAGAAGAAGAAGACAGTGAAGAGAAGCATCAAGCTTATGTTTCAGACACTGACTAAGTGGGTGGGCACAGTCAGGGGGTTCTTTTTTTAAAGGTGGGCCCCTGTTGACAGGGCAACAGGGATACCCGTGGCAGTGAAAAGGCTGGCGTACCACCCTGCCTGTCATGGCTGGCCTCTGATGCCCGGACTCACAGGGCGGGCCTGTCCCCTCCCTCGCCTCCTGGCCCTTTTGTCCCCTTTTGATGACCCGTGCGAGTCGCGACAGCAGCCTGCCAAGCCCTGACTGTAGGAGGGCAGACGGGGGCGAAAGGCCCCTTTGATAGCACCAGGGCTGGAGACCAGGAGCACTGACAGGTCCCTTTGTAGAGTCTGTCTAGCGTCTCTCTGTGCACACGTCTCTGACAGTCTTTTTGTAGCGTTTGGCATCCCATTGTTGGGAGATGGAAGGGGCATGGTGTTTTATCTCTGAATGGTCATGGGATCACTGTAGTTTTTTTTTTTTTTTAATGATGGAATCTGCATATTTGCCCCCACACATATCTTCTGCCCCCTTTCAGTCAGAGGTCTCGATATGAAGCATGGTGGTGCTTTGACACACAAAAAAAAGGTCAATGTGCGATTTTGGACTGCATTCATAGGATGGGATCTTTGGGGATGGGATAGTTGTGTCTTACTTTAGTTGCTGTTGTTGTTCAATTCCTGATTAGCTTTGTGAAATGCCCATATCCACGTGTCCCTATTATGGCCTTACATTTCATAAACATCACCCAAACAGTCAAAACATACCCAGGAAAAATGGAAGATATCACAGAAAAAAAATTCAAGGTTTCATATTAATGACCTTGAGTGCTGTAGACCACAGTTCCTGTAGAAACAGCTTATTTGTCACAGTTCTGGGGCTTTTTCTCTTGTTACTCCTGATGCTGTACAATGTGCTGAAAATGACCTTATTCTGAAATGGCACAAGTTCATCCATATGTCAATCCCATATGACAACATACAGTATTCATATGAAGCCAAGGAAGACACATTTCTTTCAGAGAAAAATGAAGTAAAAACTCACTTTGTTTCTCTCTCTTTCTCTTTCTTTATCCCTCTTTCTCTCTCTCTCTACCTCTCTCTCTTTCTCATTGTATTATATCCTGTATCAACCAAAACAAGGTTTGTGAAGTATAACAGGAAAACAGGGAGATCAAAAATGTCAGTTTTTTTCCTCATTCTTTGAACGTTTCCCATATTCAATGCACTCTCTGACTCTCTTTTACACACACACATTCTCTCTCTCTCTCCCTCTCGCTCTCCCCCCCCCCTCTCTCTCTCTTGATACAGTGTGTAATGATTAACAGAGTGAGGGGCATGAGAAAAAGCCAGCAGTGACAATAGCCATGTTGTTACTTTGTCCATCTCCTCACACGTCAGCAACACCCAGCATTTCTGTCCCACGAATTACTCCCCCACACAGGGGAATCAATGTGTGTGCATATGTGTGTCTATTTGTGTATGTGTGTGTGTGTTGTTGTTTGAGTGTGTGTTGGTATGTGAAATTAGTCTCTCTCTCTCTCTCTGTGTGTGTGTGTGTTTGAAAGAGACCGTCCTAACTGGCAACTTAATCAGAGTGAATAATGATACTTGTGACCACTGCTGGACACAGCAGCAGAGCAAACAGATAAATTAGCAACTGTGACAAATGGAGAGGGAGTCTCCATTAGGACAAGACACAGAGACATGACAGAGAAGGAGGGAGGACCAGGGTAGAGTGAGAATCCCCCCCCCCTTCCCACCTCTCCCCTCCCCTCCCCTCCCCTCCCCTCCCTCCCGCCCCTCCTCTCCTCTCCCCTCCTCTCCTCTCCCCTCTCCTCCTCTCTTCTCCTCTCCCCTCCCCTCCTCTCCTCTCCTCTCTCCTCTCCTCCTCTCTTCTCCTCTCCTCTCCTCTACTCTCCCTTCCTCTCCTCTCCTCTCCCCTCTCCTCCTCTCTTCTCCTCTCCTCTCCTCTCCTCTCCTCTCACCTCTCCTCCTCTCTTCTCCTCTCCTCTCCTCTCATCTCTCCTCCTCTCTCCTCCTCTCTTCTCCTCTCCTCTCCTCACCCCATGTCCCCCTCCACTCTCCTCTCCCCTCTTAGGGCAAAAGTTTGCCTACCTGTTTCTCTCGCTCTGTCAGCGTACCGTTATTCATCGGCTGTTTGAGTAGAGAGAACGCCCGGCTTCTTTGGAAATGGAGTTTTGGCAGTGTGACGAAACTCTATTTGGCACAATGACTCATTTATCAGGGCCGAGTACGAAACACAAAGGTTTTTATGTTCCACGGCTTCCCCACTCTCTGTGACTCACCAAAGCACATGAGTGTGGATGTTAATATTTGAAACTCCTGGTATTGGACAGGCAGGAATGCTTTAAGGAAGGAAAGGAGTCTACAGAATAACGCTCAATGCCTCTACACACAAAGATCCATTCGTCATTGACACGAGTTCCAAATACAAAACAGCAGCCACAATATTTTTTTTTACACACACGTGATGATTAAAGTTGAGTTTATTTACCTCTGACGTTAGTGGCAGATTGTCAAAGCTGCTTTTCTTGACCTGGGCATCAATAACACTGTTCCTTATCCTCCTGGTTGATCTCTTTATACAAAAGTCAATCAGTGATCAATCTTTGGTCATATTTGTCTTTGGAATAGCTAGGCAGAGCACCACTCACTGGTCACTCATCCCTGTCCTCTTCTGTCCTTTTCCTCTGCCAGGTTGACGACCAGATGAAGCTCTTGCAGAACTGCTGGAGCGAGCTCCTCATCCTTGACCACATCTTCCGACAGGTCCTGCATTCCAAGGACAGCTCCATACTCCTGGTGACCGGCCAGCAGGTGAGGTCTCCCGTCTATCTCCCCAGCACATCTAACCACACACACAAACACACGCGCGCACACACACACACACACACACACACACACACACACACACACACACACACACACCCGCTGGCTCCCCATCATGGCCGCCTCTCACGTCGTGCCCGACGGTGGATCATTGGCCTTTAAAGTGCTATCGACTCCTGCAGCCCCGGCGCAGTCACCACTCCATTAAAAATAGATTACGCTTATAGGTATAAGCTTAATGTGACCAGAATAATCAATGGTGCATTGCTTATCAGGACCTTCTGTGAGAATAAATAAAGCTGTTGCTTGGTTAGGCATGCAAGAGTCATAGCTAAAGACTGTGTGTGTGTGTGTGTATAGGGGGGTATATGAAGAGAGTGTAAGAGGGGCAGAATGTAGGTGTGTGTGTGTGTGTGTGTGTGTGTGTGTGTGTGTGTGTGTGTGTGTGTGTGTGTGTGTGTGTGTGTATGTGTGTGTGTGTGTGTGAGAGAGAGAGAGAGAAAAGGATGTGAAAGAGAGGGAGGGAATATAATTTTCCTTTAACAAGAGCCTCAGAGGAGTTGTATCTGGACTCATGCCTCCGGCTCCTGCTAAAATCTCCACTCTCAGCTGCAGGACTTTAATTTCTCAGTCCGTGTCTTCAATGCTCTGCCACCGCACTCACTCCCACGGACACACACACACACACACAGTAGATACATACATACATACATACATACATACATACAGTACATTAACACACCCACTCACATACACATAAACAAATTCAGAAACTGACCTCACACACACACTTTCTCAGGCAATCATCAAGTGCACACATACAACATGTACATACACAAATACAATGCTCTATACAAGCAATACATTAATATGCAGTGGCTTACAATTCAGCCCCACTGAAAGTCATCACTGTTTAAACAATAAAAAAAAGAATCTTGCATATAATGTCCCATCAGTATTCTTATCCTTTAGTACAGTATGTTTTCAATGATAAAATAAGTGTCTTTGTCTGCTAACATTAAACATAAATAAATAAAAAAATG
>NC_063197.1:26648212-26650712 GCF_017589495.1 Alosa alosa | reverse complement strand
ATCAAACGTGGCCGCACGCCTTTTGTCAGCGCAAGTCGTGGACCTTTCGCTGCCTTTTCTCCGAGCAACGAGCAGGGTAATGCAAGGTCTCTCCGAAACACTCCAAACTAATTTAAAATACACCGTCAGCCCCGAATGGCGGAACATTCTCATCTCCACATATATCTAGCATTCTGCTTTTCATGTATCCATGTCCACCGCATGCCAGCATAAAACATTCAGCCTGTTTTTGCTGAATTGGTTGCTGAATGTTTGGAGAAGACATGAATGTCATTTTAACAGGATGCAGGTCGTAAAATTGCTCTGTTGAACTGCAGAAGGGGTGGGGTGGTGGGTGGGGGGTTCAAATTGCAAGCAGTGGGCGCCATAGCTACCTAGAAGTCTTTGCTGTTGGAATGCACAGGTACATGTTCATTGGACAGTGCCCAGAGAATGAGAAATGGCCACCACAAAAAAAGGGATGTTTATTGTCATCCGTTCTCTGTGGGGTTTTGGAGTCCATAACACTGCCCAGCCAGGAATCAGTCTTGGCTGCCTTTTTTTTTTTTTTTTTTGTCGTTATTTCATGCGCTGTTGATTTTATGTAAATTGATTGACAGCTTTGGGGTGCTGCATTTTACTGCTTTCCAAAAAATGAAGAGAGAGGAGAGAGAGAGAGAGAGAGAGAGAGAGAGAGAGAGAGAGAGAGAGGAAGAGAGAGAGAGAGAGAGAGAGAAGAGAGAGAGAGAGAGAGAGGGGAGGGGGAGGTGGAGGTGAAGTGGGCATGGCTTGATAAGAGGTGTGGTGGAGAAGCTGGCGCAAAACCGGAATATTCGCCAGGCCAGCCCGGACTCCTCTCTTTAAAAAATTCTGTCCACCGTATTTACACAATAAATAAATTCCAAATCCACCACGTTTTTAATTGCAAATCCAGCTCCATGGGACCCCACACACACACGCGCACACACACACACACGCCAACACACACACACACACACACACACACACACACACACACACACACACACACACACACACATACACCTCCTCCCAGTGCTCGGGAGTCAGCCGTCTACCTTCCCCTCTGCCAGAGCCTGGCGCAGTCAATTATGGTAATGAATTGTCAATAAATATAAAAATTTAATATGGCCTGCTTATAGTGAGTGGCAGCTAAGGACTTGCCTCCAAGACAAATTTGCTGCTGCTGCAGATATTAAGTGCACCTGAAAGGAAAGAGGGAGGAGAGGGGGGGGGCGGGGGCAGCAGTGGGGAGCACACCAACCTAACACCCCCAGACACACACACACACACACACACACACACACCAACCTAACACCCCCAGACACACACACACACACACACACACACACACCAACAATGGGCAGGACCCAGAGCTTGAGGTGAACGGTAGCCTGGGGGACCTGTGAGGATGTTGGGGTGTGGAGGGTGTGAGGTGGGGAGGTCCAGCACGTGCCAGTGCCTCCCCCTCATTCCTGGTGGTCAGTAGCAGGGAGCAGGCCCCAGGAGGTGTGGAGCGGGGATTTCAGATTTGGGGAGGGCAGGGGGGGCTGTTTATTTGGTGCTGATTATCATTCCAGCCTCAGTGCCTCTGGCCTGCTCAGTGTTCCTCTCCTATCCTCCTCCTCCTCCTCCTCCTCCTCTCCTCTCCTCCTCTCCTCTTTCTCTCCTATCATTTCTACTGACTGGATTAGCACTGATAGCGTATGAGTTGGACAGTATGATAGGCCTCAGGTGGGGTGGGGTGGAGGGTGTGTGGGGGGGGTCCAGCCTCCTGATTGGCTGAGGAGCCCTATCTGCAGGAGCCTCTTTAGTACTCATTAGGTGCTGGTGTGTGATTAGATGAATGGGAGCTTGGCTCACCCGCGCCACTGTTTAGCTGTTACCATTGTGTTTGTTTTGCCTTTTATCTGAGCTCACCATCTACCTTCATCTTGATATTACCCAGTTGCTATTTTATGTAAGTTTACTGCTAAAACAACCGTGGGAGTAAGGTTTGTCATGAATAAGCTGAGGTCATTTTTATATGAATAGCATTACGTCACTGCTACCTCACATGGCTTCATTTGAGTGGGAAAACATGTCAGTAATCATACACATACACATATCACACATTTCACACTCTGCATATAACCTAACCTTCTCCTAATCCTTAAATCAGGGATGTAGTGGTGGCTAAACGCAAGTAAACGCAGTTTATCCACCTCTGAAATTTCAGAAATAGAGTTTATCCACCTCTCAGTTTCTTCACCCATTGCAACTTTTTAACATTCAAAAATCACACTGTATTATCCACATTCACAATATGTACACTCATCAACACTCTAGGAACCATTTAATACCACTGGTAATGTTATAAACATTGATATATAACATATAAACACCATCATCAAACATGTTCTGAATGGCTTTTTAAAAATTCTGATACCGCATGGCAGTCCACCTCACCGAGATCACAGAATTCATAGTTTACCTCTTATTTTACCACTACATCCCTGCATAA
>NC_063197.1:26638212-26640712 GCF_017589495.1 Alosa alosa | reverse complement strand
TCTTCTTCTCTCCCTCATCCTATTCACCCCTATTCACCCCCTCCTTCTCTCCCTCTCCCCTCATCCTATTCACCCTCTCCTTCTCTCCCTCTTCCTCTCCCTCACTTTTCCCCCTCTCTCACGCACACTCACACAGTCATTGGCAGATAGGCAAGGTATTGCCTAATTAAGAAGACCCGCTTCACTTCCTTGGCTAAAATCAATGCTTTTATCCCCTCCTGTGTGGTGCATGTGTGTGTGTGTGTGTGTGTGTGTGTGTGTGTGTGTGTGTGTGTGTGTGAACTCAGTAATGGGGTGTGCGTCGGCCTCTCTGCCTCTCTCTCCTCTGGTCCGCGCCGCTTGCAAACATTCATTTCCTGAAATGGAGCAAATAATTTGGAATTCAGTGGGGATTGATTAGCATGCTGTGGGCCTGCGACGGTTCAATATTTATGCCTGCGAGACTCCGACAGGCCCCCGAATAATGGTGCATAAAAGTGCAGCTATGTCTTAATTAAATGCAAGATAATGGAGGGCAGGGCTTTTTTTTTTTTTGCCGGGCCAGCCTGGCTGTTTGGCCGTGACAGCCTTGTAAGTCATGTGGAAGTTGTGAAACGACGACCTGATCAATATGCTGCTGTACGGGCTTAGACACACTGCTCTGTGTGTGTGTGTGTGTGTGTGTGTGTGTGTGTGTGTGTGTCTGTAATGGAGGGCGTGCAGGTATGGGAAAAGTCCTTCCTTGTGGAAGTGTGTGTGTATACAGGTAGACGAAAAAAGCGTACAGCAACAGTTTTGCAAAAATAACCACAATAATAATAATAATAATAACAAATACAAAAGGGTCAACTTCCTGTTGTTTTTCCCCTGCCTAACCCCCTCACCCCTCCCAGTTTCTTATTTACCCAGATACAGAGACGTAAAGTGCAGGCAAGCTGTTGATCAATTTTGAACGGTCAAATGGTTTTCCAGCTCTTGAGAGTGTTTGGAGCAGGGAAGCCATGCACCGCCAGGCCCCCTAATCGTTGCTCTCCTCCCGTGCCAGAAATGGAAGGGGCGAAGTTTGCTTCATCTCTCAGAAGCATAGGTGAAGAGGGGAAAAAAAAACACCAACACGGCACCCTTAATGAGGCCACTCTCAGAAGCTTTCAGACTTTATCAACCTTTAAAAGCTCCAGATCTCCATGACAGCGTTATTATGGGGTGCCGCAGGCTGTTGTCATTACAGATATTTTTTCCCCTTGTTATCATTTTTTCTTCTCCTTCCTGTCTCTCTTCTTCCTTCACCTTTAACCCCTCTCCCCTTCGGCCCACTTTGGGAGATGAGTGACGGGAGTGAATTCCTCTCGGTCCCTTGTGGCTTTCTCCCGAGTCGGCGCGTATTGCCGCATGACCTCTCACTGTAATCGCCGCTATCTCTCCCCACACTCTTCGCCTTTACCACCGTTCCTTATCAATTACACACACTGCCCTTTAATTACATCCACATCTACACACACCATTGCCTGAACCCTGCGCGCTTAGCACAGATTATCTCCGTGCCTTACAAGTAAGGGGCCGATAAGAGGAAGTCACAGCGGTGCTTTGTAAATATTTGGACAGCAGTGCCTCGGAGTACTTGAGAGATCTGAAGACTGGGGAACTGCATGTAAAAAATTTGCATCATAATATTTCTCTCGCACTCTCTCTCTCTCTCTCTCTCTCTCTCTCTCTCTCTCTCTCTCTCTCTCCTGCACAAAGTGCAACAGTCTTGATGTGACCGTTGACACACACCCTGTCAGGTCATTAAAGTTCACTTTATGAAGAACGACAGAGAGGGGGGAAAGCGCAGGAACTTGTTATTGCTCCATGGTGTGATTTAAGACAGACTGCGGTAGGTAGGGACACTAATACTCAGACAGTGTATGGATGGGGACTGAAGGAAAGGGGGAAAAAGAGAGAGAGAGACAGAGATCACCCTCTCCCCCATTACCTACAGTATCTGCTCTCCCCCTTATTCCCCCTGTCAGTTTATTATAAAGCATTAGTAAGGCAGTGGGACACTTGCAGTTACTGTCTTATCGATCCCAGGGATAGATGCCGTGATTTAGGAGGCTGCCCTGCCCTGCCCTTCCATATTCTGCAGCCCGTGCTAGGGCCCCCGCGCTTTCCTTTGGCTATTGATGTATCAACATTAACAGTTACAAGCGGCTACAGAAAATCAATGGCCAACTTTTATTACCGGCTGCATACGGCGCGTGGAGGCCAGCAGCCGGGTACTTAGCAGTCGAGGGAGCAGGCCGCTTGGCGCACAGCCGTCAGGTGTTTCTTAAGTGATACCTGCGCTGGAAATATCAATCATCGGGCGCTGGCAGAACACTCCGGCCGGGTCTGTCCGAGGAGTTCGACCCCTCTCCTCCACTTTTCCTCCTCCTCCTCTTCCTCCGCATCCTCCTCCTCCTCCTCCTCCTCCGCATCCTCCACATACTTCTCATCCTCTTTCACACCAACAAAGCCCTCATGTGTTTCATAAAGACAAATA
>NC_063197.1:26615712-26630712 GCF_017589495.1 Alosa alosa | reverse complement strand
GAGGGAGGAGAGGTAGCCCCACTGGCGCTTCATGACCCTATCAGAAAGACCCCCTCCAAGAAAACTGGAACAATTGTGAAGAGTATTTCTCATGCATCATTAAGACAGAAAGAGAGAGGGAGGGAAAAGAGCAAGTATGTCTGCAAGTAAGAGAGAGAGAGAGAGAGAGAGAGAGACTGTGGGTAAGGAATGTTCTGATGCCATGATTATCTTTAAAGGCCCCGTGTCTCAAACCAATAATGATGGGGAAAAAAACAGGTTCTTGGCTCAAAATAATAATTTGCTACGAGTTATCATTTAATGACCAAGTCATGAGATGCATCTCTCCACCGTCACTATGATAGACATTAGGCATTTGCCCACAATCCACAATGCGTCCACCAAGGCCATCACTGCTACGGCACATCAAAATCCAGAGTCTAAGGAAGCATCCCAGATGACAATAAATTCTCCTTCACGGCCACGTTCCTTCTGAAGACTCCATTACGTGTTGACACTCAGGAGCGAGAGAAAGGAGACATCACTACTTCCGAACTGTTCTCTTCTAAGAAGTGGGAACGCAAATGGACATTCCCATGGGAAGGAGGCTGGGAACGTCAGAGCAGAGAGGGGAGTCTCCCGGGACAAACACTGTGGATGTGCCGAGAACAAAGAGTTGGGTTGGTTTAGAGAGGGCGGAGGAATCGAGAGCCAAAATAAATCGGTGAGCCGTTGAACAGACGGCGGGCCGTCAAGGATGTTCCGATGTTGAAGTACGGATAGGGACAAGCTCAGTTGCTAGCTTAGCCACATTTTAGAGTTTGACACAGTATTAAACGCACATGCCATTTAATGTTGATCGCATAATTAGTCTGGGTAGGGCTTTTAAAACATATATTTGGCATTATCTTACAAGCATTCCTGTATCACTATGGTCAGGATATCAGAGTTCCGGTTTCCAAATAGTTTAGCTCCACATCAGCAGAACCCAATCTTTTGTGACACAGTAATCATGTTCATCTCAGCGTGTGAAACTCCAAAACTTCAGAGAGAGATAGTGTATGTGTATGTGTGTGAGAGAGAGAGAGAGAGAGAGAGAGTGTGTGTGTGTGTGTGTGAGAGAGAGAGAGAGGAGGGGGGGAGAGAGAAACTGCCTGAGAAGAGCCATTCGCCCACACGGCTTTGATAAGGAGGCCCTTGAGTTGCGGGCTCAGGACTGGCAAACCACATCACACCAGCGAACCCAACAGCCCACCAAAAACTCCAGCATCCGTGGCAGCCCAGAGGAGGACTCACAGATTGGACATGGCAGTGATGTGGACCACATGAGCTCAAACATGACAGATATACCACAACACAAATCATGCTCTAGCTCACTCCGCACAGACACAAAGCATCAATCCACAGGATTTTTGTGTACAGTAATTTGGTATTTGCATAGTCCCAAACATGGGTGTAATTTCCTATTTCCTATACAGCCTCAGACAAAAACAAAAAAAAAGAATTCCAAGCGAAATGAACACTGTCTCTGTTCATCTCATGTTGTGTGAAATGAGCAAATATTGTCCACTGTTGTCCATTGGCTAGTGTATGCGGTGCTGGTGGGTGACCTAGTGGACACTGAACCTTGCTCCCAATAAGGGGCCTCCTGTTTTCAGTCCCACGGTCCCCAGGGGCCTCCCGGGAGCCCCTGGGAGAGAGTGCGTAGAGGTCTGGGTGTGGGGGGGGGGAGAGGGGAGGTCGATCTGCCCTTGCACGAGCCTAGGGGGTCAGAGAGGTTGCCTGCCGACAGCCTCCGCCCCTCTCCATGATTGGCGCATGCTGCCGAGAGCCGAGTTAATGATCAATGAAGGCGAAATTTACAGGACCGGTTTGATTACATGATTATAGCAGGCAATAAAGGTGTTGTTTTTTTGTTCTTGTTGAGTGTATGTGTAAGTTATAATGCACACGTGGGTCATTATACGCACGTGTATGTGTGTATGTTCATTTGATGGTATGTCAGTGTGTGTGAGACACCTTTGGGAATGTTTGTTAGGAATGTTTGTGGCAGCACTCTTGTTTTTTTTCTTTTGTTTATCTAAAAAGATGACCCTTTAAACCCACCCATATGGAACTGTAGGCCCAACTCATTGGCTGGGGCGTATATCTTAGCCCCCCCCTCCCCCCCTGACGAATTGGCATGTTGCTCACTCACACGTTTAATGGCTTTGCTGTCAAACATCTGTGCTTTTTTGATGAGTCTGGGAAGCCGCACCCTCTCCGAGAGGGCATCACTCACTCACTGGTGACATGAATGGTTCAGCGGGGGCTTGTGTGCATTTGCCCTCCGTTAATGCTATTACCTCCCAATTAAATAATCATTGATTAGCGCCTGTTAGCGTCTACTAAAGCACTTCTTATGTTAATGTTGTGCTAGTGGGCCCGTAGTCAGCGGAAACGCAGACACATGTGTGCTTTGTTAGGGAGGCAAAGCTCTGATGAATGCTTTACACAAGAGCCTTCTAAACGTGAAGCATCGACACATACACATTCACAGTAGCCATGTGTATGTGTATGCATGCATGTCAGTGGACCACCAATGAGTGTGTGTGCGTGTGTGTGTGTGTGTGTGTGTGTGTGTGTGTGTGTGTGTGTGTGTGTGTGTGTGTGTGTGTGTGTGTGTGTGTGTGTGTGTGTGTGTGTGTGTGTGTGTGTGTGTGTGTATATGTGTACAAATGTCTGGAGGGTCTTGTCAAACATAGTCAGGGGTAGGAAAGCACACCACCCTTTACCACTTATTTTTGAATGAATTTCAGATCTTATTTATATGATTTATTTATCTATTTTATGCAGAGATCATGATGAGGGGAAAAAAATCTCCCTAATTAACAGGCGCCTCTGCCATAGGAGGGGCAATTCAGTAGCAGTGAGAGTGTGTGTGTGTCTCTGTGTGTGTGTGTGTGTGTGTGTGTGTGTGTGTGTGTGCGCACACAGGGTCGTCTGGTCTGATCACTAGTCAAATGAACAATGTATTCCACAGGACCGCAGGGTCTGGCGTCAAGCTCACGCACGGCTCCTCAGCACACTGAGGCTGTTTCATGTGGGGAAAAAAATGGATAATTAGTCCCTCAGTGGCTAAATGCTGGGCTGGAGAGATGAGAGACGTTTTAGCACACGTCTCCACACAACAGGGCACCCAGCCCCATTGAGCAGCTAGCATTGATGCTAACACCTGCATCTTGTATTGTTAGTCAGAGAGACACGACTGAGGTAGAAGACACATATTTTTTGTTTGGTTCTGAAAGGTAAAAAAAGAAAGGTAAAAGGCTTAATTTGATTTGTTTTTGTCACCTTTGGATTAAATTCACGATGTGAGTTAGCCTATGAAGGAGGGAGGTGGGATGCAGTCGGCAATGAGAGATCAAACCATTGTCATCGACCATCTTTTTTTCCCTCCCTCTTTCATTTTTTTTCAAACAGAGCCTCATAATAATTAGCAATTAAAATGGCTACTTTTTCTGCTACATTTTTCTCTAATTAGCCAGAAAAGAAAAAAAATCTCTGTAGTTTTCGTGTCTCTCCCATCCCTCTGGACCCCACCCCTAACACCCCACCCCACCCCCCCCCCCCCCCTCCACCTCCTCTTTCCCTGGTTCCCACCCCATAGCCTGAGCAACCATGGCAACATCTCAGAGGCACGTTAGCATCATTGCGCCTATTTAACCCGGTCAATCTGACCATCAAAACATATATCAGCACCTACCAATGACTAAACTTCATCCCGAAGGAAATCACAACAGCACCGTCCTGTGCATGTAAACAAACACAAACATAAAAATAAAATAAGTTTAAGAAAAAAACAATTCGTCCATAAAAATAAAAAGTCCACATGTCTATCCAAGTACATCCTAAATGGTAGACTGTATGGGAATGCCAGACTGAGTGTTCCTTAGTTTCACTCTCGCTCATTAAGATTCTGCTGTTGCCGTGCAGGGACCACAGAGCTGTCCACAAATCCCCGTGCTCTCAAGAGTTAGCACACAGGGGTCATCACTGTAAATAAGTGCCCTTTATTTACTTGTGTCAGCATGTACTAAACTAAACTCTCAGAACATGCTTTTCTAATTGGTCTCCACCACCCACCACCTACACATCTATTCACATACATATACAGGAACATGCTCATACACACACACACACACACACACACACACACACACACACACACACACACACACACACACACACACACACACACCTCCCAACCATATTTATCCTCTCTTGTTATTGCACACACACACACACACACACACACACTCATGCACACACACACAAACACACACATACACACTCCTCCTACTCTACTCTGCTTATCCTTCTAGAGTCACTGAGGGGTCAGACACCAGACCCCCAACCCACACACACACACACTCACTGCCAAAGCCACTGCCTCGCTACCTCACTGCCTGCTCCAGCCCTCATTAGAATCTCTCAGCTCCTCTAGCTCTTTCTCTCTCCCTCCCTCTCTCCCTCCCTCCCTCCCTCACTCTCTCTATCTCCCTTTTTCTCTCTTTCTCTGTGGTCGCAGGGCAGGTTGCTCATGTGTGTGCTTGTTTCTGTCCATGCACGTGTGTGTGTCTGTCTGTGTGTGTATGTCTGTCCGTTAGTATGTGCGTATGTGTGTGTGTGTGTGTGTGTGTGTGTTCGGGGGCAGAGAGTCAGTGGAGTGTGCCAGCTGGTTCATTAGCGTTGGCGGGGAGGGTTAGGGAGGGTTAGGGAGTCCTTTTCAGAATCGTTTGGAGGTGTCAGGCTGCCACAGGGACCTCGTCACTTTCCATTAGCGCAGCACAGCGCTGCACACACACACACACACACCGTCCCCGGCCTTGCCCAACCTAGGGTCAAAGAGATTAATAAAAGATCACACACACACACAAACACACTCACACAGAGGCAATCTTCACCTGATTAAAACACACACACACACACACACACATACACAAACACACTCACACAGAGGCGATCTTCACCTGATTAAACACACACACACACACAAACACACTCACACAGATGGACGCACCACACTAGGGATTCATTAGTTGGCCATGTATCACTATCACACACACCGATTGTAGCCTGAATGGACATTTATTTATATATGAAGTAAAAAAAAATAGAAATGTGAGCATAACCGCTGAGATTTGAGGGCTCCAAATGTACAAAGAAAAAACAAATGGAAATGCACACA
The DNA here is from genome assembly GCF_017589495.1 of Alosa alosa. Taxonomy (NCBI): domain Eukaryota; kingdom Metazoa; phylum Chordata; class Actinopteri; order Clupeiformes; family Clupeidae; genus Alosa; species Alosa alosa. The sequence continues at coordinate 26,625,503 of NC_063197.1, read as the reverse complement.
TTGTGTGCAGTGTACAAGGAAACACAAATGGAAACGCACACATTGTGTCAGATGTGTTTTGTTTTGATGTGTTTCTCGTGGTGCTCTGTAAAGTGCGTTTGGTTGCGGAGTGTTAAGCACCTCTCTCAGGTGCACTATGTGCTGTCCTGTGCAGGGGGCAGGGGCAGGGCCTCACCGCCCCAGAACCTGCATAATTCATATGCCCAGGGGTAGAATGTCTCTGTAGAGTAGCCGTAATCCCGCTCCCCACCACCATACCAATCCAGCCCGCCCCCCATCTCACACACATTCAATTCCCCATCCGTTCATACAAACATACACTCACCCACACACCCCTACCTACATATACACACAGAAAAATCTAATACCTCTCTCTCAGTCTTCGCATCCTTTCTAGTTCATACTATACACCACTTTGCCGGACATCTAAAAGTCTTTAAACACAGAGATGTCTATTTTTATTTTACTTTATGTTACATATAAACATGCACAGGTTGAGCCTGTACCCAGCCTATTACCAACCAATCAATATTACTGTGTGTACTGTGTTTATGTGTGTGATGGACTAATGTGTTACCGTTGAGCCATAAAGAACCAGAAAATTCACAATTTTGGAACTCGTACCTCGTACTTGACTTCAGTTGATCAACCCCTATGTCTCCCTCTCTCTCTCTCTCTCTCCCTCCTGCAGACGTGAAAAACCTGGAGAACTTCCACCTGGTTGAGAGTGTCCAGGAGCAGGTGAACGCAGCGTTGCTGGACTACGTCATGTGCAACTACCCGCAGCAGACGGACAAGTTCGGTCAGCTGCTGCTACGGCTGCCCGAGATCCGGGCCATCAGCATGCAGGCCGAGGAGTACCTCTACTACAAGCACCTGAACGGCGACGTGCCCTGCAACAACCTGCTCATCGAGATGCTCCACGCCAAGCGCGCCTGAGACCGGGGAGAGAGGAGAGGCAGACAGACTCTTAAAAGAGAGAGACAGACAGACAGACAGACAGACAGACAGACAGACAGACAGGTAGACAGGTGGACTTTGGAGAGGGAGAGCGACAAAAAGAGACTCGCCACAGAAGCTGAGGCCACTCAGAGCAATGACTCAACTTGACACGGCCATCACCCTCATCGCTTCCATCACAGAAGGGAAGGTCAAACGCCTGAGCTGACATGAATGGGAGCCGTCGGGGAGTTGTAAAAAGGGCCAACCAGGCGACTGTGTGCACATCCCTTCCTCCAGCCGGGTGCCATAGACGACAGCGTTCACTAAAAGTCAACACATTCGACAAACATGTACAGATGCTGGCGCCGATCCCATGGCCTCTCCATTCTTCACTTCTCACAATGTGCACCACGTGCTGCCACTTAGAGTTGCGTTGGGTCACGGTGAAACATTTGCTGTGTCTTCAGCAAGAGTGACGAACAAGCACCCCCAAACAAACACAAAGTGGGTCAGAAACAAAAAAAAAAAAAACTAAAGTAGGTGGTAACGGTGAATGTCAAAGGCACTCGCCAATTGCAAATGTGTTGGAAAAGTGTTCACAGTTGACAGATTTGACTGGAAGAAAAAAGAAAGACATTCGTGTGAAGGAAAAACTGATCAAAACACCCACAAACAAAAAACTACAGTACAGACATAATAACTCCGAGAGCTCAGTGCACTTCAACCCAGTAACCCAGTCTGAGGCTGTGTGTGCTAACAAATACAGCAGTGCAGAGAGAGACATTGAGAGACAGACCGGCCTGTCTCTCCATCTCGGAAAGGCTACGTGTTCAAGCCAACCACAGAGGACTCTCACCCAAAACTCTTTTAGTTCAGGAGATTGGTACTTTTGTTGGTTGATGTTGATTTAAAAAAAAAAAAAAAAAAAAAAAAAAGCCTCTTCCACGCTGTCTTGTCTGTTTTAAGGCACTCGGGGCATTTGGACTTCCGACCACAGACTCTGAGAGATGAACTCTAAAGTGGTGGAGTTTGTACTCACCACCTCACCTGCAAAACTTTTATTGCCATCCCCTCAGCAACTTGGACAACATGGATCAAAGCAACAAAGAGCGAGACATAAATATGTACATATTGACACAAACTTTTAAAAAAAAAAAACACTACAGATAAAAAAAAAACTGCATCTCTTTTAAACCAACAGTAAATTTCTTCTCCATGGTAATTGTGAGGAGCCTCTTTAACCCCTCTGTCCAGTGTCACAATTTTGTTTTAAGTGCTTACCTCATACAGTATAATGTTGATGGGAGAAACTGAATTCTGTCATTTTGACAATTGGTTCATGCAGATCTGTCGGCCTGTGCATTTCCAGTTACTTTCTCAGTGAAGAGTCCCAAGTATTGGAAAGAACCGTCACTTTTTTTCTGTTCCCACAATGCAACTGATTTTAATAAGTGAGAGAATGAGGCCTGACAGAGGTGAAGAACTACTGTCTCTGCCAACACAAGACCAAAGCCTAGAACCACCACCACAGACAGACCACTCATCCTTAACTATCAGTATTATACATTTTTGTGATGTCACAGTTATGTGAGTCTTGCCTTACTTCATTATCATGCTAGCTAACCGTGCAGATGTGAACTGAAATGTGTACAAATATATAAATATATATATATATATAAAGTATTAATGTTGTAAAATTAAAAAAAGAAACATGGAAAAATGACAAACATGGATACACAATGTGTTTACATTTATGTGGTCACGTGAGAAAGAACTGTGATAAAGACTAAATTGCAAAGCAATGATTTCCTGAAAGAGTAGAAGAGAAACCAGAAAAAAAAAACAACAGTTCCTCTGGATTGCTTTTGTTGGTGTGTACAGTTATTTCATTCTATTTTTCTCTCTTTTTTTGGTGCAGTACTTAATGATGTCGTGAGACACTAAAATCAGAAAGAAATCTCACTTAAATCCAAGTTTCTAACGTTCTGTTTCATTGCTCATTTGATCATTTGCCTTGTGTGAGGGTTTCCATTTTTTTCTTTGTGTATGACATGTCATTTTTGTAGAGCTGTTTTTCTTTATGTTCTACGTTTTTAATATATGTCCCTGGTTGAGCTTTAAAATTTGGAGATAATTTATTGTGTCTTGGTTTTCATTCTTGTGTTGGGTTGGAGCACAGGATATGGTAGCCAAATATACTGTTTACTGTGGCATGTTTTAACAAAAAAAAGAAAAAGAAGAGAAAAAAGTAAAAAAATGTTGCTCAGAGATGTTCAGAAACACACATAAAATCATTGAAACTACCACAATCCTCTGTTAAATACTGTATCTTATTTGACTTCACATGAAAACCTGTATGAAAAAAAACAAAACAACAGAATAATTGTATTTAAGTTAATATGTGCAACTTGTTGCATTGCATTTTTGCTAGCACTGAATTTGAAACAGCTTGACTTTGAAACGTGTTTGTTCTACAGTATACCAAAGACAACATCTGTCCCCTGAGTCATGGTTTTGAGTCCTGCATTATAAACAATGAGCTGCAGTGTCGAGCACTGATCTCTTTTCAAGGTTGGCATTCCTTGTTGTCACTTCTTTTATGGAATGTTGAGGTAGTCTTACTAAATTTTATTAAGTGTCACAGTATTTAGAAAAATATGTCTGAGCCATGGTGACACACACCTTGCACATACAAACACAAAACATACTGAATCCTTAAATTTTCAATTGCATTTATTTGATATTTATTTTTATCATATCAAAATGTCTGGCAGCAACACAAACCCTACAAAATTACAGAATGATATTAATGCTGGTCTTCATCAATTGAGAAATGTTCACAAACATATTTTGTAAATATTGATCGTATAGTTCTTTTTTAAATTTGACATGTGATGTCCCTGAGCCCTCTAAGAAAGCTTCAAATTTAGCTGACTGGTTTGTATGTTTAGTGACTTCCATGTTTGTTTCTTCTGTCTTGTATGTGTTCAGACAATCTTTAATGCATCACAGCCCTATTACCTGTGTCTTTTCTGAGTTGCCACTGCCTTTGATGTCAGTACACACACACACACACACACACACACACACACACACACACAGTTTCCAACCTGCATCCCTCTCTCTGTCTCTCTCTTACACATGCACACACACACACACTCACACACAGATTCACATTTTCAGCAGTCTCCACAACACAACTAGATGGATGTCAGTCCCTGCTGCTGATTCCTCTGGCGGGAAGCTCTTACCATGGAGCTGATGGATTTCCCCTCACCCCTCTTATTTAAATAAATCATTATATGACTGATCTCTCACTTCTCTGTGTACCTGATTCAACTGAAGGAAGATATACACACACTGCATATCTACTTTTACTTGTCACTTATACTTAAGCTTATTAGAATGAATGACATGGCAAATACATAGTTAAATAACATTTTGTGTAAATATAATATAGGCGTGAGTTTGTAATAAACATACATGTTGGTCATCACATATTAAATTATAAATGCCGAAAGAACAAAAAAAGTGGGCATAAAATCCACAAAGTCCACATGATTCTTTCTAAGTACATTTATGTCAGAAGAAGATAATACAAATACATTAACAGTGTTCAGAGTATTCATAAAGATACCATTTCTAAAATAAAATAAAGGCCTACGTAAAAATTAGCTTTGGCTTGGAACATTTACACTATATAAACACAAACATCTGTAATTATAACATACACAGGAAACCCTTAGTGTCCCATCAGACGAGGCCACCTGACTGTGCCGCTGTGCGTGGAAGATAAGGCTTGTGGTGTGTCTCCATCGGAACATGCTGGTAGTGCCCATCCACAGCAGCCCCCCCTGGCTGGCAGGGAGACAGGCTACTCTGCTGGGGGACACAGATGAACAGGATGAACATGCTACATGACTTTCAATATAATGTAATATTATACAATACAATGCAATACAATACAATAATAATCGGAATGACGGCCCTATTTGGGCACAGAATACAGAAGAGCACAAGGTAATGTTAAATGTAATATAAAGTGTTCATTCAAGTGCTGCCTGCTCTTGATATGATAAGAGAAAAATAAAATACAAAAAAGAAGTGAATAAAGAGTCAGATCTACACATCATATAAATGACTTCTTTTTTAATAATGAAACTGCATAAGAGGCCAAGCCTGTAAAATTCATTGTAGGAAATCTGTCTGATTTGATGGAAATGAGATGTAGAACTCGTGTCTCCTAATAGTGTCAAGTTCAATATATTCCTGACGGAAACCTTTGTGCATAACTTTCAACATACCAAATTATATAGATATGTAACTGAAAATATATGTGGTGGGATGAAAGCATAGGTATACATTGCATGATTAAAGTAATAAAGACAGTAATTCTAACCCAACCAATTTGTAAATCTTTCATTAAAAGTTCATTTGGATCTCCCTGCATGGTGTTCTTCATACACTGTTCTTCACAGACAACACAAGGCTAAATGTGTGTGAGGGTGCATACGTGAGGGCCAATATCTCGGTCTATGTGTGTGTGTGTGTGTGTGTGTGTATGTGGGGCATGTACAAAACACACAAGGATTGTCCAAAAGAGACCAACCATCAAGTAATTCTGCAATGTGGACAGGCACTTCATTCACACACTCTCATTGAAACCACTTTTATTACTCTCGTGGCAACATCACAAGCACTTGAGTGTGTCAGACCTGCCGACCAAACCCCCGCTCCACGCCGACCCCACACCACGCTTCATCTGCACCATTGCTCACTGGCCTTCGCCCAAAAAAACTTTTCTTTTAATTCAGTAAATTATTGAAATGTTTGTCGAATTAATAGGTGCATATTAAATAGGATGAGTGATTGTTATGCAAAACCCAACCTCAGCAATGCAAAGCTAATACAGGCCCTTTTAAAACGTAGTGGACCTGAAGGTCATAGTCCTTTTCATTTGAAATGCATGTATTAAACATAAGTCCGTACAAAGCAATACCTCACAGCATTAATCTGTTTTTTTTTCATCCTTATTAGCCATCTAAAGAAGTAAATATGTAAATATCATAATCTGACTTTTTTCAGCATCTGGACCTCGCTCTTAGCATTCCATTAATTACCCCAACAATGTCGCATCCTCAGAGGTAGATTTTCTTTTCGATTAACCAAAATAAAAACAGTAGACTTGGGGAGAGGAAAAGGGCATATGCATTCATGCTCCTCATGCTATAGCGCCACTTAAACCACACAGACATCACATAAAAGAGACTCAAGGTTGCGGCTGATTGAAAACCTCCGCAAACAACCACTTCAGAAATCCATTTACGCAGGGCTCTGTATGTGAGTGTGTGTGTGTGTGTGTGTGTGTGTGTGTGTGTGTGTGTGAGAGAGAGAGAGAGAGAGAGAGAGAGAGAGTGTGTGTGTGTGTGTGTGTGTGTGTGTGAGAGAGAGAGAGAGAGAGAGAGAGAGAGAGAGTGTGTGTGTGTGTGTGAGAGAGAGAGAGAGAGAGAGTGTGTGTGTGTGTGTGTGTGAGAGAGAGAGAGAGAGAGAGAGAGAGTGTGTGTGTGTGTGTGTGTGTGTGTGTGTGTGTGTGTGTGTGACAGAGAGAGAGAGTGTGTGTGTGTGTGTGAGAGAGAGAGAGAGAGAGAGAGTGTGTGTGTGTGTGTGTGTGTGTGGGAGGAGGGGACTCATGTGGAGGGTCTAATTCAAACGTGACTGTGTCAAAAGCATGGTCGCATTTGGGGGTCCCGCTGGCCTTTTGTTGCCCGCCAGGCTCCCGCACGGACATTTGGAAACACAATGAGAGTCTCATTCTGATCACAACAGCGACGCTCTGCTCCGGGGGGAGAACCACAGAGAGAGCCTCGCGACCTCTGACCCTGAAGATAGTGGGCCATTTTGTAAAGGGCAAACATGTGTCAATTAACTGACACTGATGGTATAACGTGCCTGAAGACATAAAATGACGGCATTCACTGCACACAGTCATGATTCACTTAAGCATTCAAACCCACATGTACACAATTTTCCCCATCAGCACAAGTGTATAATGATGTGCCTTTAGAATTATACATCCACCATCAGAAATGAATCCTTGTGGCATTAAAATTGTTGAATGTAGCAACTGATATTAATATTTATTACGTCTTTGTTGACTATCACATATCATGCATTATTGAGAGATGTGCTGTAAAACTCACATTTGCGATACAAAAATACATCCTTGGGTGCTTACGTAAAAGGCACACAGTCGCAAACATCAATCAAACGTGGTGGCTTAAAAATGAGCAGCTTGTTGGTAGTTGGTTAAGCACCTGACATTAAACTTTTATTCCTTATCCATCACGTTCCTATCCTTTCCAGACTAAAACTAAGAAAGTAAAACTAAGAAAGTCCCTATCTGTTTTGAAATGGAAGAGAGAGAGAGAGAGAGAGAGAGAGAGAGAGAGAGAGAGAGAGGGAGAGAGGGAGAAAGAAGGAGAAAGAGGGAGCAAGAGAGGGAGAAAGGATAGAGAAAGATTATAAGCAGTTCTTTGATAACTTCAGCACACTTTAAGGGAAATAAAAAAGCCGGGTGAGGTGCAAGGTCACGGCTTCTTTGTGTCTGTTCCAGTAGAACGGCAGATTCAATGGCGGAGCGTCTCTTTGTCAACTGACAATGAAAATGTGCAGGAGACAGTAAATCAGCTTGGAAATGTCACTCAAGGACACTGGAGGCAGCTGGAGGGGACAACAAACACACACACACACACACACACACACACACACACACACACACACACACACACGCTAGCTCACTGTCTTTCTCTTTGTCATACACAGACACACACACACTCATAATAAAATTCTCTTTGTCTCTCTTTTTGATATACATGCATATACAGACACACTCAATTCAAATTCAAAGCAATGTTGCTGTATTGTTTGGTACTGTGTTACCAAAGAGCACTCTTTCTCTGATGCTCTCTCACTCACAGATACACCAATAAAATATGAATAATACACAAGCAATATACAAAGACACACACATGCATGTGTGGCCCCACCCATGGACCGAATGATCTCTTTCTTCCTCTCTCATTAAATAGCCACTATAACAGAGACACCACCAACACCTTTTCAGTGTGAAGAAGACTCTGACCCTTGCATTAAAGGATACTTTCGGTATTTAGAAGTTTGAGTCCCTTTTCTGGTTTGTTTTGGATGAACTAGAGTGGTGGACACAGACATTTTGAAGATGGGTCCTGTCTCGACTTTTTGACTTCTTTTTTTTCTTTGACCGTATTTGTATCTGTTCTGGTCTGTTCTGTCTGTTCTGGTCTGTTCTGTCTGCTCTGGTCTGTTCTGCTCTGGTCTGTTCTGGTCTGTTCTGTCTGCTCTGGTCTGTTCTGTATGTCAGATAAAACAATATACACAATAGCATACACAGAGCATGATCACAACTGCACATATACATGCAGTTTATCTCAGTATATCATGCAGCTCTCTAACTCATCTCTCAATCTCTCTCTCTCTCACACACACACACACCACACACACACACAGTTTCCTAACCTGCATCCCTCTCTCTGTCTCTCTCTTACACACACACACAAACACACACGTACATGGACACACACACAAAACACATGGATACAAACAGGCTTTCGATCTTTTCCCCTGCACCCTGCAGTGACACCTCAACAACACACTAAATATCATATTTCTCTTCTCTGCCTCTTCTCCAGGATTTCTATCCCCCTCTCTCTCTTTCACACACACTCACACACACACACACACACACACACACACACACACACACACACACACACACACACACACACACACACACACACACACACACACACACACACACGGTGTGGTGGAGGCAGTGAACTCTGGGAGAACCCTGCCCTGGGGAGTGCTGCTCTGATGGGGCTCTGTCTGCTGTGAGTGCAGCAGCCTTGAATTGTGACCCACTGGTGTCGAGTGGAGGAAATAACAGCCAGCAGTAGGGAGCAGGCCTGAATCTCTCTCTCTCTCACACACACACACATACACACATACACACACGAACACACACACACACACACACGAACATACACGCACACACACGCACACACACACACACACACACACAATAACATACACACACACACACACACACATACACACACACACACACACACACACACACACACACACACACACACACACACACACACACACACACACATGCACACATACACACACACACACATACACTTTACGCAGAGACCCACGTAAAGGATCAAATCAAGCATAATAAGCAGAGCAGGCACACAGGGGAAGCCCACACGTTCAGACGTCAAACTGGAGGCCTGGACTCAATCTGGCCGTCTTCTTAACCTGTGCCACTCAAGCACACACACACACACACACTAGTGCACACATACACATGTACAGTCGCACACATGCACATTTGATTGGACACACAGACACAAAACACAGACACACACACACACACACACACACACACATCTCCTCACAGACACTCTGGAAAGCTTTCCTCCATTTTCTTTTCTTTCTCTGGCTGACTGCTGTCTGTTGTTTGAATGTCGTTCACTCCGCGCTTGGGCCAAATCCCTTTTCAATTCTCAAAACGTTCCCATTTTTAAAAAATGTAGCCCTCTCCCACTTTGGGCCAAAAGAAAGCAGTCCTTGAGACAGAAGTGAGGCATTCAGCAGCTTATAAAATAAATAAACCCCTGAAAAAATAAAGCACCTCAATGGAGCTAGTCAGATCAATAAGGCAAAGCTGGAACAGGGCGAAAATACACCCCCCCCTCTCTATCCCCCTCTTATTCCCTTTGCTTGGTCTGTCTCATTCT